>NW_011889352.1:909847-923844 GCF_000151845.1 Pteropus vampyrus
ACCCGATTGGACAAACAGGGAGCTGATACGCTTCAGATTGGCCAAGGGACAAGCTTGCAAATTCAGAAGAGGGAAGGATCTGTGGGGTGGCATAAGAGCTTGAGATCGCCAAGATTTCTCTTAAGCTTCTCGATTCTAAGTAGGACATAGAGGAAGGGAAGAGGAGCAGAGATATAGAATATAATTGCAATAACAATTGTCCAAATATAAAAGTATTGCAGAATTGTGAGTACTACATTTCAACTCAAGTTATAGCAAGCATTTCAATCATACAAAAAAGTATTCCTTAAAATAGAGAATGTTTTTAATTACCTAATTGGAACTAACATCACAACTGACTAGAAGGATCCAAGTCTTACAAAGGTGAGTAGTCTATATCTCAACACATTTCTAAAGCAGTCATTTTCTCATTAGCAGGTGACACTCCAGCTGTCTTGAGCTACTGCATAGTCTACACAAACTTTGCACCTCTTGTCTTTGTGGTTAGAGCACCCCTTTCTCCCCCTACTTGAGTCCAGGGGTCTGTGCATCTTTCCTATTCTCACTCTCTCTAGGGGTTTTTCTAGCACCTTTGACATTACCATGATAGGTGGCAGCCGTGATTGTCAAGCATTATACACACCTAACAACACAGAACCTCTCATTGTTCTGTTATAATTGATTGTGATGAATTTGGGGGTTTTGTTTGTTTGTTTGTTTTAGGTGAGGCAACCCTTGGTTGACCTCACAGATTGCAAGGAACTTGTCATCTTACAATCCCTTATTTTTTTATTTTATTCTTTATTTTTTACACCTACAGCACCTGGTCTTCCTAGGTGGTCTCCCATTCAGGATAATCAGGCCTGACTCTGCTTAGCTTCTGAGATCAGACAGGATTGGTCTTGTTCAGGGTAGCATGGCCATAGACTGATTGTGATGTATTTTTGAAGGCTGTATGCTGGGCTCTGGGCCAGGCTTGGGTATAGAAAGTTGACTTTTGAGCAAAGACATGAAGAAAGTTAGGGCTGAAGGTGTGTGGATAACTGGGAAGGGCATCTCAGATATAGAAAGTTGACTTTCTATACCCAAGCCTGGCCCAGAGCCCAGCATACAGGAATGGCTCAATCTGCATTTTTTAGTAACTGAATAACGAATAGATCTATAATAATCAAGCACAATATGTTTCAGCAAACATCTCAACAGTAAGTCTCTAAAAATAACTTTTTTCTAATATTGTTAATTTAATCTTTATATGAACACACCACAAGAGTATTCCCTGGCAACTCTATAATTTAAACATCCTTCTTTAAAGTATGGAACGTCTTGTGGGAGGCTTTTGATTCTTTTATTTCAACTAGAGAGCTAGCCTATAAATCCATACAAAATAATCAGAATACCCCACAATACATACTAATAAGAACTTCATCTAGGTACTGAGAATACATAGGCAAACAAAAAGAGTCCCAAATCTCATGGAATGTATATCCTAGTGAAGGAGATAAGCACTATAAAAATTGTATGTCAGTCGATTAATAAAAATAAAGCAAGGTAACGGGGTAAAGAGTGAATAGAAAGAGTCTGCCTAGTTAGGGTCAGAGAAGACTTCTTCATAAGGGCTGTAGGTATGTGGATAACTGGGAAGGGCATCTCAGATAGAAGAACAGCAAGTACAGCAAGTCCCCTGAGATGGGACTGAGCCTGGAATTTTGAAGAACTACAGGGGAACTAGTGAGGCCAGAGCAATGAGAGACAGAGAGAGTCGTAAGATGTGAGATCAGACAAATAGCAGGAGCCATATCCTGTGGCTCTTCTAGGTCATAGTAAAGACTTTGTATTTCATTCTCAAAGAAATGGAGAGCTTGAGAGGGTTGAGAGCTAAAGAGGGACTTGTGTTTTAAAAGGTCATTCTGGCTGTTATATAAGGAGGCCAGTGAGAAGACAGTTACAATAATCCAAGTGAGAGATGATGGTGGCTCAGACCAGAGTTGTTGTGGAGGAGATAATGAGATATATTCAGAGTTTGGATATATTTTTAAAGTAACATTAAAAGAATTTTAGTGTGGAATGTAAAAGAAATTGATGAGTCCAAGAATGGCATTTCTAGCTTGAGCAACAGAAAGATGGAGTTGTCACTGAATTGGGGAAGATTTGGGAGGAGATGGGCTTGGAGAGTTAGCAGATGCTATTTATGCCACCTCCCATCAGCCTGAGTTTATTTGCAGTTTGCTGGCAGTTACATCCTCATCCCTCTACTTTCATGCCTCAGAGATTTCTCCATTGCCAGTGACGGGAGAGTTATTGGATAAATAACCCAGCTTCTCTCTTCCTGGGTGGGACAATTCTGAGATGCCTTCTAGAAGATTCCTCAGAGGGTATCCAGTAGGACTGAGCTTCAGTTGCCTACAGTAATAACCTGCTTCTTAAAACACATTTTATTAACGTTTCTCTCTTTTTTTCTTTACTTCCCCTATTTCTTCTCTTGTACTGCTTGGGGTAACCTCCCATATAAGTTAGCTGCATAACAAACTGCTCCCAAATTTAATGGCTTAAAACAACTATGACTTTCGCTCATGACTCTGGAGGTCAGCAATTTGGCCTGGACTCAGCTGGATGATTCCTCTGCTGGCCTTGCCCTGAGTCACTTAGTGACTACAGTCATCTTGCAGCTTGACTGGGGCTCGATGGTTTAAGATGACCTCTACTGATAGATGGTATATACTAGCTGTCAGCTGGTTGACTTAAGAGGCTTCAGATGAGATGGCTCATCTGCTCCCCATGCCCTCGTGTCCTCCACTAGGCTAGACAGGGACTCTTCACGTGGTAGACTCAGGGCAGCTGCAAAGTATCATGAGGCCTGGGTCAGAAGTCTCACAGTGTCACTTCTGCTGCATTCTTTTGGTCAAAGCAAGTCATAATGCTAGAGCAGATTCAAGGGATGAAGAGATAAATCTCACATCCAGATGAGAGAGAAGGCAAAGTCACTTTGCAGAGGAGCAGGCATACAAGAAGGGAAAAAAGTTTAGGCCATCTTTGCAAACAATTTACCCATCTTCCCCATTCCCCAAGTTAACTCCTGCTCTAGGTCTCTGTCTCAAAGTCTACTCTTAGGGGAGTCCAAACTAAGATGGGGGAATTGGACATGCTAAGTTTGAGTTACTTATTGGAGAAATCCAAGAGGAGATTTGGAATTAGCAGTTGAATATATAATTTAGAATTCAGAACAGAGGTCTGGGCTATAGATATTCAATTTGTGAGTCTTTGTTGTTTATTTAAGTATTTACACTGGTGGGCCTGGATAAGAGCATATAGAGAATGTGTATAGAGAAAGAAGAGGTCAGAAGACTGAGTCCTGGGCCACTTCTTGTTAAGAGGTCAGGCAGGGGTAGAGGGACCAGCAAAGGACACTGAGAGGGAGCAGCCAGTGAGGTCCTAGAGTGACAATGGTGTCCTGGAGGCCAAGGAAAGGCTGTTTCCAAGAAGAGTGATAAACAATGACAGGGAAAAGCATTATGTATACCCTCTGTGTAAAGTGACTTGGGGGTCATTGTTTCATATGTGTCAGCATTTTTATCCATCTTCATTATTTTCTCAATTCACTTATAAGAATTATTTTACAACTTAAAAGCAGAGGTAAGTAGAACATTTACCTTTGGGACAGGTTTGTAAACATGGAGTTAAGAAGGAAGCCAAGGAAAGCAATAGCCAGCAGATTCAGCACAGTGACAAGTTTAACTAGCCTCTGCAGCCCTGAGAAGCTTTTCACAATTTTAACACAGTTTAGTTCTGGATACAGGAGTTATTATGGGCCTATGAAAGAACTAGAGGACCAAGCTATTTAAAAATTCATATTAAAAAGAAAGTCAACATTATATTGCTTGTTTACCTTTAGCTTGTGATCAGGTATTATCCACATCCCACCCCAAAATGTACTCTGCTGTGTTATTTGCACCTCATTTGGATGGTTTGGTCCCCTCCCTTCCCTGAGAACAATTTATCTTCTCCCTTCCAAGTTTTCCTGAACTTATTCTTGTTGCGTATTTCACATATAGTAATGCTATAATTTCCTAAATAGTACAGTCTATGCCTAAAAGAAAGAAAAAAAAAGCCTACTTTAAATCCCAGGTCCAAAGAATAATTAGAAAAAAGTTTCCATTGTCTGTAAACAATTACTAAGAATCTTTAAATAAGTTTACTGTTAATAACTGAAACCTCAAAATACTTCTTTTGAAAAGATAGAGCAATTTCCCCTCACCCTCCTTTTAGTGGCTGCCAGGTGGAAGCCACACCGCTGCTTCACTCCTTCACCGAGCTCCCTGGAATCACCTCCCAAATAAACCCTTGCACCCAAATTCTTATCTCAGGATCTGCTTTTGGGGGATCCCAAACTAAGACCGTGTTCTTCTGAATATCTGGAATGTCCTAGCAGTGCTGGACTCACACTTTGCCTGGCAACAAACAGTAGAGTCCAAAGGCAGCAACAAACAGTAGAGTCCAAAGGCAGCTTTTTCATGGCCACAAGTCCCCCACTTTGGAGAGCCCTCTCTGGGGTTGGCCAAGTAGGCATCTGAGTTTGCAATCCTGCCCACATAATCTACAGATTACAGGAGTTCTTGTTTGTTTTGTGCATTTTCAAGCAGTAAGAAGAGACACAACAGACATTTACAACTTCAAAACCATAGTATAATCTATGCAATGCATGTAATTGAAAAAGCTAAATATGTAAACAAAAAATAATTTCATAAATACCTCATATTCTATCATTTTTTTCTTTTTCTATTTT
Source organism: Pteropus vampyrus (assembly GCF_000151845.1). Lineage (NCBI taxonomy): Eukaryota > Metazoa > Chordata > Mammalia > Chiroptera > Pteropodidae > Pteropus > Pteropus vampyrus. The sequence goes on from NW_011889352.1 coordinate 914,607, forward strand.
TTTTTTCCCTACTTCTTTATTTTCTCAAGTTGGAGTTCCAAGAGTTTCATTTCAAGAACTTTGCTTAATTTTCATCCTCTGGGCTTTTGTTACCTCATTAGTTTAAGTGTTTTCAAGAGGATGGTTAATGCTTCAACTTCAATTAGCAAGCTCTCCTGGAAGAAAGAACACACTACTGTCATTTCTAAATTAATTCTACAACCTTACAAAATTCAATTTCCACAAAAGAATGTGAAAATCATCTTAGATAATTTAGGTAGCAATTTCATCTGACAAATGTGAGATTCGAGTCTTTCAAATAAAAAAATGTGGAAGGCAATATCGCTTTCCTATGAAAAACACATACACATGATTTAAACTTTTTAATATCAATTACTCATAAACTCTTCTTTCCCTAGATTTACTAATAAACAAAATCTGAGAATTAGTATTAAAATTTCAAGACCATTAGTTTTTTATCTGATTTTAAGGCATGGTTAATTTTCCTGTTCCCCAGGTGTTTAAAATGAACATTCCACAATGACAGTGACAGAATAACAGGGGGGCAAGCTGCAGTCACTGTCACATCTGAAGCCTGCTCATTACAAAATAATACCAGCACCTTAAACTGGGACTAAAAAATAATGTGTTTTTAAATAGAACTTCCATATACACATATTTAAATAGTGATGGCTCCTTCAAAAGAATGGTTCTCAATATATTTTGAGCCACTGTGGGTCAAAACATATTTAAAACCATCCTTCTGGATTGAAATTGATTTCTGAGCTTAGAGTATATTCTTTTGAGTTTCTCAATAGTAGCAAATATTTCTTCTTTGAAACAAGTTAATTAAAAAAAAAATGGACAAAAGTAATTTGATAACAAATCCAGTCAATAAGATAGGTGTTCAAACTAGTGGTATTGATTTAGCAATAAAAGCCTAGCAGTAAAATAAAAAGACTGGTGTTCTTGCTTTGCTCAGAAACTGCCTCAGAAATGAGTCTGTAGCATTCAATGTGTTTGGGGCACTGCAACAGCATCAGTAGCAGCTGCGGCTCCACAAGGGCAGCACCTGGGACCATTTTGCCAATTACTGTATCCCCAGCACCTACTATAGTGATTGTTGCATAGTGGGTGCTCAATAAACGTTGCTTGAATGAATGAATAAATGCGTAAACTCACAATGGTATTAATTCAAAATAACTGATACTAATTGAATGCCTATATTTGAAATAGTTGTTTTTAAAAGGAAATCGTTTCTATAATTTTCAAATAAACAATAATCTGATAGTTTATAGGAAATATCCAAACTACTCAATTTAATTTTATTTCTTTTGACATAATACCACCTTATGGATATATTCCACTTTCCAAAATAAAATAGCACTTTTACGGTGATTATATTAGAGAAAGAAGGAAGACAATATCGCCCTCATTTTAAAGATTAGAACACTGGGATGCTGGACAGTAAAGTAATTTGTGCAACATTAGTGTTATTATGTAGACTATTTTGGGCCACTAATAATGTAAATCCTGAGTATACTAATGCCATTTCTGATCAAAGGACTGTGGCAAAGGGGAGGGGATTACTCATGGCACTGGGGATGGAATCAGCTACTTCTAAAGTACTGAAGCTGTTCAGAGCGGGGTGAATGCCTGAGAAAGACTGGTATGCTACTGGGAAGAAGGAATGTGGGAGTGCATCCTGGGTAGGTACTGTGTCTCCCACGGTCACTAACTTATGACTGGAAGAACTGGCAGTCACACCCAGCTCTCCTGACATCAAATATAGTGCCTGTGTTTTAAGGGAGCGTGCTATAACAAACAGTTCATTTTATAGCAAGTGTTTAGGGCTTAACAAATTTCACCCGGAGAATATACCAGCAATTTTATTCTGGGTGAAAGTTAAATTTGACTTACGTATTTTACACATTTTGATACAGTTTAATACAGTTCACAAATAAAGAGTTATGGGGAGAATGCAAATTATACAAGTTTTTGTTGTTTTGTTTCTTAATTTAAAGTTATATTACCTTCCTAGAGTCTTTTTAGTAGTAATATTTTAAGTTTCTTATTAACATTATTTAAGAGTCTACAGAATGTATTTCAGTAATTTTTGAAGTAGTACTCTTTAATATTTCTCCACAGAGAAGGATTAAGGTTTCCTGGGAGCGTCTACCTTAAGTCCTCCAAAGAAATTCCAGTGTTCAATAAATATCACATTTATAATTAGTATTTTTAAGATACATGTTATGCCAGTGTGACAGACATTGCAAGTGGTTTGCCCAATAACTATTTTCCCTAGTCTTTACTCACAGAATCTAATTCTATTCTGGGCATAGAGTACCCAGTTAAAATATTGAACTTTCAGCCTCTCTTTTGGTTATGGGTACCATATAACATGGTTCTGGCCAATTCTCAATGCTATAAACAGTGGCTTGGTGGAGTTTCTGGGAACATGCTCATTGTCCTTCCCCTGTCCTTCCTACCTGACTCAAGGATATGACACTTGACAATGGAGAAGCCATCTTGCCACCGTGAAGATAAAAGAAACATTCTAAGAATGGAAGACCAGGTAGCTAGGAGGAACTTGGACCGTTGATGACTTCCTTAGCAGCTGCAGCAGACTGGACTGCCCGCCTTTCAACTCTTACCATGTGAAAAACAAATCCCTCTTTGGTAAAGCCATTGTAGTTGGGTTTCTGTTTACATACAGCCAGATGCAATGCCTGACTGACACATTCAGTATTTTCATTTTTGTGTGTGTTTAAAGCTCCAATAAGAAGCCCGAATAACAGTGAAGTAGTAGCAATTTAGTGGCTTCAAAAACCACCAGTCTTTCCCCAGTGTTAAGCTATCTGACAAAAGATGACTGAAAGGCAGCTAAGAAGGTGGGCATACATATGATTCATTTAATTCCCGGAGACTTTTTTCCTCCAGTGAAGATGATCTCTAATTCTATCACGTATCTACTTCTCAAAGGAGGTGGTGTGAGCCCTAGAGATTGGTACTGCAAAAACTGACAGGCTATGAAAGCGAGTGCAGATGCAGTGCAGATTGAAAGTGCTAATATTTTTATCAGAATTATTGTTTTTGTTAGTGTTCTGGTTGCAACGCTGCATAGAATTTAAGCAGTTTGTCCCAGGCCCATTTTCCCCCTAAGTCTAGTTGATTTTAGAACATGATTTTATAAAATTCAATTTTTTAAAAAAAGAAATGTATATATTCACTAAAATAGAAACGTCTAATTCTTAGAAACAGATATTAACCCTGTCAGGACTGCCATAAATAGTCTGGTAGATTAAAAAAAAAAATTGTCTCAGAACTTTTTAAAAGTGTGCTGCATAATGGAAATAATACTATAATGTGAATGGCCTGCTACAGAGAAAAGTGGTGTTTTCTATACAAAGAAAATCATTTTTGCACCTTTGCAAGTAACCATATGTTCTATTTACAATGAATTCTGGAAACATTACCCCACAGAGCCAGTCTTTTCTAGTTCCTGTCTCCCTAAATAGTCTCTAAACAAAGCAATCAAGTATGGACTGAGCAGTATCTTTCATACACCTTTAATGTATCATGATGAACAACAATACAATTCATTTAAATACATTTTAACTAACAGCCTTTGTAAGTCCAAGTTCCACTCTCACTAGAATAGACAACTAAACTCACCATTCATCCATATAACCAAATAACATGCTAAAAAATTAGAACACAGAAAAAGAAAAGAGTGGGAAGGGTAGATATGTGAAACCTCTCTTTTTCTTTTAACTAGATAAAATGCAGAAATTTTGTTACCACTTATAAATTTTTTGTAGATAACTAGAAGTTATTTTCTCCCTTCCTATTTCAGCCAAGTCCTAATCAAAAAGGTCCCTTATGATCTGGCTCCTACCCTGCCCACCTCTCTGATTTCCTTGTTTCACATTCCACTCCAATGCCACCTTGCACTTATCACTGTTCCTCCAGTACACCTCGCCCTTTCCCAGCACAGGGCCTTTACACACGCCTTTCCCTCTGCCTAGAACACTCTTTCCCCAGATAGTCACCAGACTCACTCTCTTACCTCATTCAGGCCTCTGTTCCAATGCCACCTCCTCAGAGAGGCCTCTCCTAACTCCAATATCTAAAATGGCACCACTTCGCATTCTACCCCCTTACTCTGCTTTTCCCACATAGCATTTATCATTACTAGGCATTATATAATATATTCGCTTATTGTCTCTCCTCCATTCGAATGTAAGCTCCATAAGTGCAGAGACGTCACTATGTTCACTGCTCTATCCTGGGGCCTAGGAGAGTGGCTAGCTCATACCATTCAAAAATATTTACTGAGTATCTGCTACATGCCAGGCACTGTTCTAGACGCTAAATATATAGCTGTGAATGAAAGAAAAATCTCTGCATAACGGAGCTTATATTCTAGTAAGTGCTTGGTAAATATTTGTCGAATGAATCCTCAGGATTATAATCAAAATCCACTAAAATAAACATTGTGCTCCATAAACTCATTAGAACAGGTGTTAATGAAACTCTAGTTATCTTAGTTTACAATGGCTGTGTAACAAATTACAGACTGGATGGCTTATAACAATAGAAATTTATTCTTTTATCAGTTCTGGAGGCCAAAAGTATGAAATCAGTATCACTGGGCCAAAATCAAGGGGACCAGCAGAGCCTTTCTCTTTGGAGGCTCTGAAGGAGATCCATTCCTTGTCTCTTTCAACTTCTGTGGCTGCTAGCATTCCTTGCTTGTAGTAACATCACTTCAATCCCTGCCTCCGTCTTCACATCACCTTCTCCTCTATGTCTATGTCTATGTCACATCCTTGTTTCCCTCTCTCTTATAAAAATGTATGTGATAGCATTTAGGGCCCACTGAATAATCCAGGATAATCCCTCTATCTGGAAAAAAAAAAAAAGTCACATCTGCAAAGTCCCTTTTTCCAAATAAGGAAACATTTTTGGTTTCCAAGGATTAGACCTGATATCTTTGGGGACCATCATTTAGCCTACTACACTAATATTCTTGTAGCTGGAGGGTTCCTACCAGGAGACTACCAGTAGGTATTTCTTTTTTTTTTTTTTTCTGACTTTGACCTTTTCCCTCCTTGGAGAACATGTTTATTTCTGGAAAACCAAGAAAGAGGCTGACTCTTTATTATCATATAACAATAGAATTACATTTTCTAGAGAATCAGTGTAATAATATTTATGACTCATTCGTAAAAGTGTTTCATTGTCTTCCATCAAGAAACTCCCACAAAATTAAGTTAATGATCAGTGGAGGTGGCAAAGCAATATGTGAGAACAAATCATTTTATATCTTTTACCATGAGATCCCGTTATGATTTGCAGACATAATATAAAATCGTTACCATTCATCATTTTTAGTGTCATTATTTCTACATCACAAAACTAGGCTGTGACCTCAAGGTTCTTGCCAAATGCCAATAAGCAGAGTAGTGCCCAGCTTCACAGGTAGAGCTGAAGCCCCACAGCCTTTAGTGTGTTTAGGACACCCTACAGTGAAGGGACAAAAAGGCATCATTAACAATAAGTTAATTTTAACACTATTAAGCCTTTCTGAAATTTGGCTTAGAGGCCCAGAATTTAAACTTTCCCTGCTTTTTGCCCTCTTAAAAAGAAAAAAGTATCTGCATACTTAATTTGACTTTATTCAAATTAAGTATTTTCACAGCTTCTTTAGTGCAAAATAATATTCTTATTTATTTAGTAGGATTTATTTAAATATGGTCAGATTTAATCAGTATGTAAAGTCATACTTATTTTTCATAATAATATTTTGCTCCTTTAAAAAAATCTCATTCTTAAGTAAAATATTCTATTGAGAAAGTCAGGTCTAAGATAGATTAGAATGATTCTCATGAGTCTTACTTCATTTACAATGGATTCAGGAGAATATTTTATTTCTTGCATTAGTATTTTTAAAAATAAAATTGTGAGAGTAAATCGTGAATTTCTTTTTATCAGAAAACCTAGTTTTAAAGAGAGACTTTGATTCTGATTGTCCATAAAATTTACAGCATATTTTTCTTGCAAATTAAAAATGCTTCAAACATGCTATTTCATTTATTCATGCAACATTTATTGAATATCTATTATACACCAGGCACAGTATTAGGCACTGAGAGTAGGATATGAAAGTAAACAAGACCTAGTCCCTGCCTTCAAGGAAACCTGTAGTGTAAAGAGAATTGTTTCTCACAGATAATGTAATGGTGCTCTACTGGAGCTGGCAGAGGGCGTGAAGGTGATACAGAGCCTCACCAGCCTTTGGGACTCCAGGCACCTCTTGTGAAAGGAAGCTGACGCTTCAAGAATGTGTAGAAGTCAGTCGGTTGCTCAAAGAGACTGCAGTGTGTGTGTCTGTGTGTGTGTGTGTGTGTGTGTGTGTGTGTGTGTGTGTGTGTGTGTGTGTGAAGTCTCCAGAGTGAGAGAGGATAGTGCTTTTGAAATGGAGGTGGTTTAACACGGCAAGAAATTAAGTTAATTAAGGCTTTCTGTAATTTTTATTCCTCAGATCACATGACATTAGCATAAGTAAACCTAACTTTTCCACAGAGTATAGAGACACATCCAAGGTGCTCCGCTCCCAATAGATGTAGGCATTGAAACAGCCAATATCATCATCACTGGCTCTTCTCTTGGCTCTCAGAACCAGTAGGTGAACTCATTCGCTGATATCCCAGGTCACCACCGTGTTGCCCCCTCCCACACCTTCCATCCCCTGGGGTGAAGGGCCAGATGCAGGTCACAGGACACACCTCAGGAATGGAAAGGTCAGAGAACCTACTTCTCCCCATCCCTCATCACACACATTCCTCTGCCTTCACCTGGGGCAAAAAAGGAAGACTTCCTTTGAGGAGATACCATTTCCATGGCTGTGAAGAAGTAACATTATTACCAAAACTGAAAGTGTTCAACTGCACTTCTTCTCTCCTCCAGCAGGTGGCAATGAGTAAGTGACAAAACTCCAAAGAGAACTATTCATAGCCAAAGCCAAAAGGGCACTGATATTTAAAATTCTTAATAAAAAGCCAACTTGTAAAATATTTAAACTTTGTTTAAATTGACATAAAATGGAAGGCCTGCAAAAGGTCTTAAGAATTGCAAGCAATAATGTCAGGAGCAGGCATCTTAAAATTTTAATAAAAACAGAACCCTAAATTTCATGGCTTTTTATATAAAAAAGATGCTATTGACCAGTGCCAGTGGTGAAACAGACATGATAGTCTGCAGAGGACCTGAGATTTTCACTCTGGGTTGCCTGGACAATGAACCAGCTGTGATCAACAGCCTCCCTATTTCCTTCAAATTCAGCTTCCCATGGCACACTGGTGGCTTTCTCCCTCTCAGTAGGAGGAGCTGCAACTTCCCATGGACACCCAAAAAGTCCAGATACAGGAAACTGGATTTCTCAGATAACTCTTGACAATTGACATCTAAACCCAGACAGCCCAATAATAAGTAGTCTGTGTGAACCCTGACAAGGATATTTACAATTTTGGTCTTGAAGAAGAGAGAACAAAAGAGGAAAGGATGTTCCCTTCTCTGGAATGCTCATTATGACATGTACAACACAGCACCCTGGCCCCACTGTGTCTCCTGTGCCTTCTCTTGCATACTCTTAGGTTTTAAGTTGCCCAGTAAAGGCCTCTTCCTTCATTTGTGACGTTGTGTATTTGCCCGAGCTATCCTGCATGATAACATATGCTTTAAGTTGCTTTCCAAATGATGAGCATTCCTTGTGCTTGCAATGGTCTCACCACTGTAATCTCTCTGGGAATCAGCAATCTTTGTAATTAGAAGAAGGCAAGTAAAACCACTGTGCTTCCTAGTGGAATGTCTTTAAAGTCCTTAAAAAGCACTGTTGGGATTTGATATGAGATTTAAGAAATCTATAATTTTCATTTCTCTGTTCTTATCTATGGCACTATTGGTTTAATTGATTTGTAAAATTTACCCTCACATATTCTGCCCCAGATGTCTATGGAAACATTCAGTTTGCTGAACACCCCTTTTCCTATGGATTTGATGGAAATGCTAAGGCTGAGATCAACTGAAGGAAAGGAAGTCCTTCACTGTGACATCACTTTTAGTCTTCCATGCTTCAAAATAAAAGTGTAAAAGACCTTATCAGTCATGCAACAGTAACAAAGTGTCATGATTTCTGTTCCTTGTGATATGTTTGTTATAAACAAAATCTTTTATCTTGGGCCTACCTACCTACCTACCTAATAACTGAAAAATGAAGAGAATAGCTAAGGTTAAATTATGAAAATCCCTATTGTACCACCACGCAGCAGTGAGTATTCTCTTGAATGTAATAAAGATAATATGCTAATGAGAGCTCGAGGGCTCAACTAATTTTTTTGGTCACACCATGGGACTTAATTTCTCAAGTTTAAATTACTGCTGATTATATCTTCTTAACATGTAAAATTACACAAAATCTTTACAAATTATTTTTTCACCTAAAACCACTATACTATAAATTTAATTGATTACTTTTTCAGAACAAGAAATTAGATTATTAGAGCAATTATGAAAAACCCAACAATGTTCCCTAGTTGAATAAAGATAATCTATTTAAATAAAAAAAAGATCATGCCATCTAATATATGAACTATATATAAACCTATTACTATATATAAAACTATTATATGACCCTAATATATAAACCTATTATTTTTAGTAATAATTTTAAAAGCGGTTACCTATTTGCATACATCAAAGGCAATGGTTTTCTTTTACTTGACTTTATTATTGGACCTACAAATGGAATCACACTGTTTTATAATTTCCTTTTTCCACTTAACCATATACTTAGACATCTTTCCTCTCATTCTTTTAGAAGACTGTGTAGTATCCTAATACATGAATATCATTATGCTAACCAATTCCATATTTATAGGCATTTGTATTTTCAATCTTCTGATATTATGAACAATGCTGCAATATATATCCTACATATATCTTTGTGTCCTTGAATGATTATTTGTACAAGATCATTTACTAGAGGCAAAAGTTCTGAGTCAAACAGTACAAATGTTTAGATTTTAATAGATATTACCAAATAGTCTCATCAAAAGGTTGTGTATTTTTGTATAAACACTGTATCAGGGAAAGGCAGTGATTTTCAGTCTTTTATTACATGGGAACTCTTTCTTTGGAAGAAACCCTTTGCAAAATCTAGAATGGAAAAGAGAAAAGGAGCGTGGCTTCTTGGAGC
>NW_011889352.1:924579-929622 GCF_000151845.1 Pteropus vampyrus
CAGATACAGGAAACTGGATTTCTCAGATAACTCTTGACAATTGACATCTAAACCCAGACAGCCCAATAATAAGTAGTCTGTGTGAACCCTGACAAGGATATTTACAATTTTGGTCTTGAAGAAGAGAGAACAAAAGAGGAAAGGATGTTCCCTTCTCTGGAATGCTCATTATGACATGTACAACACAGCACCCTGGCCCCACTGTGTCTCCTGTGCCTTCTCTTGCATACTCTTAGGTTTTAAGTTGCCCAGTAAAGGCCTCTTCCTTCATTTGTGACGTTGTGTATTTGCCCGAGCTATCCTGCATGATAACATATGCTTTAAGTTGCTTTCCAAATGATGAGCATTCCTTGTGCTTGCAATGGTCTCACCACTGTAATCTCTCTGGGAATCAGCAATCTTTGTAATTAGAAGAAGGCAAGTAAAACCACTGTGCTTCCTAGTGGAATGTCTTTAAAGTCCTTAAAAAGCACTGTTGGGATTTGATATGAGATTTAAGAAATCTATAATTTTCATTTCTCTGTTCTTATCTATGGCACTATTGGTTTAATTGATTTGTAAAATTTACCCTCACATATTCTGCCCCAGATGTCTATGGAAACATTCAGTTTGCTGAACACCCCTTTTCCTATGGATTTGATGGAAATGCTAAGGCTGAGATCAACTGAAGGAAAGGAAGTCCTTCACTGTGACATCACTTTTAGTCTTCCATGCTTCAAAATAAAAGTGTAAAAGACCTTATCAGTCATGCAACAGTAACAAAGTGTCATGATTTCTGTTCCTTGTGATATGTTTGTTATAAACAAAATCTTTTATCTTGGGCCTACCTACCTACCTACCTAATAACTGAAAAATGAAGAGAATAGCTAAGGTTAAATTATGAAAATCCCTATTGTACCACCACGCAGCAGTGAGTATTCTCTTGAATGTAATAAAGATAATATGCTAATGAGAGCTCGAGGGCTCAACTAATTTTTTTGGTCACACCATGGGACTTAATTTCTCAAGTTTAAATTACTGCTGATTATATCTTCTTAACATGTAAAATTACACAAAATCTTTACAAATTATTTTTTCACCTAAAACCACTATACTATAAATTTAATTGATTACTTTTTCAGAACAAGAAATTAGATTATTAGAGCAATTATGAAAAACCCAACAATGTTCCCTAGTTGAATAAAGATAATCTATTTAAATAAAAAAAAGATCATGCCATCTAATATATGAACTATATATAAACCTATTACTATATATAAAACTATTATATGACCCTAATATATAAACCTATTATTTTTAGTAATAATTTTAAAAGCGGTTACCTATTTGCATACATCAAAGGCAATGGTTTTCTTTTACTTGACTTTATTATTGGACCTACAAATGGAATCACACTGTTTTATAATTTCCTTTTTCCACTTAACCATATACTTAGACATCTTTCCTCTCATTCTTTTAGAAGACTGTGTAGTATCCTAATACATGAATATCATTATGCTAACCAATTCCATATTTATAGGCATTTGTATTTTCAATCTTCTGATATTATGAACAATGCTGCAATATATATCCTACATATATCTTTGTGTCCTTGAATGATTATTTGTACAAGATCATTTACTAGAGGCAAAAGTTCTGAGTCAAACAGTACAAATGTTTAGATTTTAATAGATATTACCAAATAGTCTCATCAAAAGGTTGTGTATTTTTGTATAAACACTGTATCAGGGAAAGGCAGTGATTTTCAGTCTTTTATTACATGGGAACTCTTTCTTTGGAAGAAACCCTTTGCAAAATCTAGAATGGAAAAGAGAAAAGGAGCGTGGCTTCTTGGAGCACAATATAATATAGGCAGTTTCGTTCTAACATAATGTGTCCTCAGATATATTTGACTAGCTGAAAGTAGAACTAACATGATATAAGACCTAAATGTTATTATAAAATCCCTAATTACACCTCAATTTTGGAAAAAATTTCAGTAATTTAGTCCTAGCATTTTATATGTGTTCTTTCATTGGTTTCTTTTCCTTTACAATGAGCATCTGATTATGGATAAGTTCTGTTCCTTTTAGATGGTCAAATGATTTTCATATTTGTCTTAATTGCAATAAGTATATGAAACTTAAACTTGCTATCACTGGGATCAGCACTTTATTTTTGTTTCCCTTCATTTTAATGAGAAGGGCAAAATGTAATAAAATATTCAAATAATTATATAAACAAACTCATCAACAAAGGTAGTGGCCGTCAAAACTGAACTAAAATTCTTGGCAGTTATCCCTAAACAATATTTAAAAATATGAATTCATTAACTGATATATAAAAACATGAACTGAGAAAAAGGTGGGTTGGGATGTGATTATAAAGTACATAGAAGGGCAGGTGATAAAAATTTGAAGAACCACCTATATATCACTGCCATCAGTGATCTCTTCAGTGGTTTAAAAGCCTATTTTCAATTGTTTCTTAATAGTTTTATCAGACTTTAACAAGCCTATTGTTCCCGGGGAAACAATGAAAGAAGAGTGTACCAGATAAAGAATAAATGCCCACTTAAGCTAGGGAGTCATTTATACCGGTAATCTTGGAAAACCAGATGCTCCTCTCAGACCTGTCACTACAGATCTAAACTTCTGTGAGATTCCTCTAAATAGAGGCCTCTGCATCCCCTGATTTTCCAGGAGAATGCTAGTCTACTTTTTTCTAAACCTCTTTATTTTTATTCTGATGTTTGTTAGATTGAAGAGAAATCATTCAAGGTTTATTTCGAGGTTGCTTCACATAGGTGTAATTAAGCTTATTATTTTTAGCCAACCAGGTATTATCCCCCTTCTTATCATTATATAATGCTTCTTAAAAGCATCCAGAAATCCTGGCTCTTAGAGACAAGGATAGAACAAACCCAACTATCTAAAAAGAGTGGATTTTTAGCCTTAATCAGATGTGTATTGTGAAGGAAGAAAAAACTCAGTAGAAAACACACAGAATGCTAGAATGATTTTATCCATTGATTCAACAAATATATGAGTCCCTATGAAGCAATGTACTAGTTGCTAAGAGAGTACAAAATATATAAACTATGGTCATGGACACAACCCTGAGTTTATGATCCTACCAAGGCAACTAGGCATACACACCAAAAAAGTTACATGATAATATTACCTTACTACCTTGTTTAGAATAAAATGTGAAACGTGTGGTACAGATTATAGTTACCATAGAAGACCCTCCCTTTCATATTCTTAGTTCATCAACCCCCTTTTAGTTTCACGTGCCTAGACTTCATGCCCAGCCACTTTAATTAAATCAACATCTCAGAATCCTTTGACCACTTGATCTTTCATATCTGCCTTATTAATCCTCAAGCTTGAGTAAACTCTGTTGTACCCTTTCTCAGCTTACTCTCCCAGGGTGCTAAGCATAGTGTGAGAAAATTATGTTTGCTCTACCTGATTCTCTATGACACAGAGTCTATGTAACATCTCATAGTAGCTCTTCCCATCTTTTCAGTTCTCCTGGAGCTCCTGATTCCAGAGGCCCCTTCATCTCAGCAGGAGGCCCCTGACCTCCTTTGTTGCAGGAATCAAGGGCTTGAGTTCACCTCCTATCCTTCCAATCTGAATTTTTTTCTGATCTTCACTCTTCCTTTCCAAAATTAACTCCTCTACCCTTTCCTAATGATCTTCACCCTACAAACTTCCTCCAGAATTTGACCCAACCATGATTTCCCCTCTCCTGTGGGATCTGCACTCTGTCAGTCTACATTGGCTCCTTCTTCTCAGCCCCTGCACATGTTTATGACTGTCCTATTTCCATACCTCCTGCATTAGTTATTACTGCATAACAAATTATCTCAAAATTTAGCAGATTAAAACAACAAACACTTATCTTACAGTTTCTGTAGGTCAGCAATATAAGTTCAGCTTAGTTGGTGGTCCCTCTGATTCTGGGTCTCTCATGAGGCTGTAATCAAGATGTCATTCATAGTTTGACTTGGGGCTGCAGAATCCACTTTCAAGGTTTAGTTTTCTTACAATGGGGCAGCTGGCTTCCCCCAGAGCAAGTGATCCAAGAGAGCAAGTTAGAAGCCCAATACCTTTTATAAGTTCATCTCAGAAATGATGTACCATCACTTCTGCCTTATTCTATTTGCTAGAAGCAAGTCACTAAATACAGCCTACACTCAAGGAGCAGAGTTGGTCTCTACCACTTAAAGAAAAGAATTTCAAAAAATTTAAACCCACCACATCTCTCAAAAATACTATTTTTCAAGCCTGCTAGTTCTTAAAGCTACTTTGCTGCCTTCTTACTCCTCTCAATGCCACTCTTCTCATCATAGTGATCCATTCCCTTCTCTTACTTTCTCATCACCCAATACTCCATTGTCGACAGTCCAGATGATTATAGCCTAACTGAACACATTACTGCTGTTGAGCATAACATCCAAACTAGCATGGCATTCAAGGCCCTACAAAATCTAGCTACAGCTTACCTTTTCATTTGATCTCCCCGTTTCCCTTACAGCCTAGCCAGGTGGACTTCTCATCATTCCCCAAATACACCCTCTGCTTTCCCACCCTTGTGCCTTTGCTCAGATGATTTTCCTCACCAGGAAGACCTTCTCCTCACTTTCTCACTGTTCAAGACCCAGTTCAATTGCCATTTCGTCCAAGATTTCCTTCATCTTCCCAACCGGAAACATCCTTTCCCTCCTCTGCACTTTCCAAGTATACTGTCAACTTTAATGTAGTCATCCCATTTTATACAGGCATTGTATTGGTATATACCTTTGTATTCCTTTAGCATCCCTTGCTCATACTTTCTTTAATCTTTTTTGGATAAATCAATTTACCTAAATCATTAAGATTTAACTTTACTCTTATCAAAAGGCAAATTAAAGTTCTTATAATCTCTAACTCTATTAGACTAATATATTGAGCTAAGGGAAATTGCAGAATGGTATCTGCTAAAGAAGAATACAGTCTTCTTTTCTATTATTTAAACAATTTTAATGAAGTGACTTAAGTGAAATCATGATTATTC
>NW_011889352.1:929672-936195 GCF_000151845.1 Pteropus vampyrus
CCCAATACTCCATTGTCGACAGTCCAGATGATTATAGCCTAACTGAACACATTACTGCTGTTGAGCATAACATCCAAACTAGCATGGCATTCAAGGCCCTACAAAATCTAGCTACAGCTTACCTTTTCATTTGATCTCCCCGTTTCCCTTACAGCCTAGCCAGGTGGACTTCTCATCATTCCCCAAATACACCCTCTGCTTTCCCACCCTTGTGCCTTTGCTCAGATGATTTTCCTCACCAGGAAGACCTTCTCCTCACTTTCTCACTGTTCAAGACCCAGTTCAATTGCCATTTCGTCCAAGATTTCCTTCATCTTCCCAACCGGAAACATCCTTTCCCTCCTCTGCACTTTCCAAGTATACTGTCAACTTTAATGTAGTCATCCCATTTTATACGGGCATTGTATTGGTATATACCTTTGTATTCCTTTAGCATCCCTTGCTCATACTTTCTTTAATCTTTTTTGGATAAATCAATTTACCTAAATCATTAAGATTTAACTTTACTCTTATCAAAAGGCAAATTAAAGTTCTTATAATCTCTAACTCTATTAGACTAATATATTGAGCTAAGGGAAATTGCAGAATGGTATCTGCTAAAGAAGAATACAGTCTTCTTTTCTATTATTTAAACAATTTTAATGAAGTGACTTAAGTGAAATCATGATTATTCCCCAAAAAGGTTTGCTTCTGAGGTATGTTTACATATAGTATTTTTACAATCCCCAGTCAACATGAAATTTCCATAGAAACAGATCACACACACTGGAGAAGAAAGGAATTGAATTGTGGTTGAACTGCATTTTGTCATCTCCATGGAGCTATTCGTGCTAAATATTTGAGGGCACAGGGAAACTATAATTTAAAATCACCTAAGTAAAGACATAATATTTAATGCTTTAAAAAATAATACCTGCTATTAGTTTTAAAAATTTGTTTTAATATGTGAAGCTGATATAAAAGGAAGTGTGAATATTTCTTGAATCATACATTAATATCAGCAAATAAAATATGCATTTGCTTCTTTGCTAGTGCAGAAAAGGGAAAGAAATTAAGTGCTCAGCATGGAAAGGGTGGCATTGCTGTTTTTGTTCTACAGATAAAATAATCTCTTCTGAATATCGTTCAGCTTTTAGTCTAAATTTGTTGTCTAGCAATGAGCTGTCTAACAATTTTACTTCCAAATATGACTCATCAAATGAGGACAGTCTGTTTAAAATGCATGTATAGAAACTAAAAGATGAAAATATTTTCACTCACTTATTAGTACTGTAAACCTTTATGACTTAAGAAATGTATTCTTTTCCTATGCACTGTGAAAACCTGCCCAAGAACTTAAAATCCCTCAAAATATGTATAGAAGGCTTTCTTTTTCTAATGTATTTGAAATATAAATCTATCTTTATACATCAAAATTTTTAGAAATCTATTCAAACAGCTCCACATGTTCAAGAGGTATCAGATACACTTCAGGATTTTCTTAAAATTCTCATTCAACATCAACTGTTTACTTTTATTTCTACATTACAATAAATGTAACAGAACAAACAACATAGAAAAAAAAAGGAAAATAATTACAAAAGCTGTCCATCCTATTCATTGAAAATGTGAACATAGGCTACAAAGAAGATAAATCACACTTGTATTATTTGTTCCACAATCATAACAACTGTTGGGTTTTAATGTTAATTGGGCTTTAATGCCACATAGCCATAGGTTGGCTGTTTCCCTCTGCTAAAATGACTGTTCCTGTCAGGTGGCCATGATAACATAGCTCTCCCTCAAGGCTTCAGTCACCATTCCTTCCCCTTGTCCTTTCTAAGCCTAAAGGTGGAAAAAGCTCTTTGCTGTTACTAGCCATGTGGTACTACAACATTCCTCCTTATTTTTTCTAAACCCTGTCTTTATAAATAACTCCTTTATTAAACAATTCTTAATTATACACTTTGATGGTGCCATGTGTTTCTTGGATCTTGACTGATACAGATGAATTGATTTTCAGCAAGAAATCTCAGAAACATAATTCTACATTGCAATTTGACTATAAATAATGGAGGCATATTATGGAGGAATTTCCTTGTTTACAGCATATTTTATGACTAAAACCTTCCCAAGCCCTGAGCCAATCCTTGAGGTGAGCTGCTTTCTGTCTCTGAACAAATAAGAGGGACTGAGGGCAGTCTTTCCTTCCATTCTGGCAATGAACTGAGACCCTAGGCATATTTATGAACAACAAGTCTGTAGCTTTCCTTCAAGTTGTGGCCATTCTGACTAAAACTAACAATTTCAGATCCTAAAATCAAGATCTTAACAACTCTTGACTCCAGCTTAAAGACTCTGACAAGAAACAATATTAAATGTCCGAAAAGAGGAGAAAGGTTAAAATTATGATATTAATAACAGCTACTTTGTTGGGCACGTACCATGTACCAAGTATTTTACCTGTATCGCTTCATTTAACTCTAACAACCTTGATTATTTGGCATTTTATTGCTGACCAAGGCTGAGAAAAGTTAATTGCCTCTAGTCACTCTGCTAGTTTTGTCAGTCTTGCTAAAGCTTTATCAATTTTATTCATTATTTTAAAGAAGCCATTTTTGAATTATTTTCTCTTTGTTTTCTATTTAATTGATTTTTATGTTCTATCTTTATCATTTCCTTCTTTCTGCTTGCTTTGAGCTTATTTTGCTCCTCTTTTCCTAGTTTTCTAAGATAAAAACTGAGGTCACTGATTTGAGACCCTCTCCTATTCTATAAGCATTTTAATGCTGTAATTTTTCTTCTAAGCACTGCTTTAGCTGCATCTCACAAATTTTGATATGCTGTATTTTCTTTTTTCGCTTTCTAATTTTCTTTGATACTTTCTCTTCAACCCATGGATTATTTAAAAGTATATTGTTTCCAAGTGTTTGGAGATTTCCTTGATATCTTTCTGCTACTAATTTCTGGTGTAATTCCATTATGGTCAAAAACTATACTTTGTATTACTTAACAATTCTTTTACTGTGTTAAGGCTTATGACCCAGGATATAGTCTTTGTGAATCTCCCCTGTACACTTGAAAAGAATGTGTATTCTGTTTTGGGGTGGAGTGTTCTAAAAATGTCAATTAAATCTACTGATATGGTTAAGATCTTCCATATCTTTACCTTCTATGTCCTTATTGATTTTCTGTTCACTACTTTATCTATTACCGAGAGGAATATTAAAGTCCTCAACTATAACTGTGGATTTCTATATTTCTCCTTTCATTTCTGATAGATTTTACTTCATGTATTTTGAAACTCTGTGGTTAGGTATAGAAACAATTAGAATTCTTATCTCCTCTTAATGAACTGTCTTCTTTATGGTAATAAAGTGACCTTCATTATACCCTGGTCATTTTCTTTGCTCTGAAGTCTACTTTATCTGATATTGATACAGCCATTCCAGTTTTCTTTTGGTTAGCGTTTTCAAAGTATATCTTTTTCTCATTCTTTAACATTTAATCTGTAGATCGTATTTGAAATGAGTTTCTTTTATACAGCACATGTTGGGTCATGAGTTTTGTTGTTTTGTTTTGTCTATTTAAAAAATGTCTTATCATTGATGTATTTATGTCATTTACATGTGATGTAATTATTGATATGTTTAAGTTTAGGTCAAACATTTCATTGTTTTCTGTTTGATTTCTGTTTTTCATTCCTTTGGTTCCCTTGTCCTGCCTTTTTTTTTGTTCTTTATTTGCACATTTTTTAGTGTTCCATTTTAATGTATCAAGATTTTTACTATATATTTTTGTCTAGGTTTTTAGAAATTGATCTAAAGATAACATGCATTTGCTTCTCTGCTAGTGCAGAAAAGGGAAAGAAATTAAGTGCTCAGCATGGAAAGGGTGGCATTGCTGTTTTTGTTCTACAGATAAAATAATCTCTTCTGAATATCGTTCAGCTTTTAGTCTAAATTTGTTGTCTAGCAATGAGCTGTCTAACAATTTTACTTCCAAATATGACTCATCAAATGAGGACAGTCTGTTTAAAATGCATGTATAGAAACTAAAAGATGAAAATATTTTCACTCACTTATTAGTACTGTAAACCTTTATGACTTAAGAAATGTATTCTTTTCCTATGCACTGTGAAAACCTGCCCAAGAACTTAAAATCCCTCAAAATATGTATAGAAGGCTTTCTTTTTCTAATGTATTTGAAATATAAATCTATCTTTATACATCAAAATTTTTAGAAATCTATTCAAACAGCTCCACATGTTCAAGAGGTATCAGATACACTTCAGGATTTTCTTAAAATTCTCATTCAACATCAACTGTTTACTTTTATTTCTACATTACAATAAATGTAACAGAACAAACAACATAGAAAAAAAAAGGAAAATAATTACAAAAGCTGTCCATCCTATTCATTGAAAATGTGAACATAGGCTACAAAGAAGATAAATCACACTTGTATTATTTGTTCCACAATCATAACAACTGTTGGGTTTTAATGTTAATTGGGCTTTAATGCCACATAGCCATAGGTTGGCTGTTTCCCTCTGCTAAAATGACTGTTCCTGTCAGGTGGCCATGATAACATAGCTCTCCCTCAAGGCTTCAGTCACCATTCCTTCCCCTTGTCCTTTCTAAGCCTAAAGGTGGAAAAAGCTCTTTGCTGTTACTAGCCATGTGGTACTACAACATTCCTCCTTATTTTTTCTAAACCCTGTCTTTATAAATAACTCCTTTATTAAACAATTCTTAATTATACACTTTGATGGTGCCATGTGTTTCTTGGATCTTGACTGATACAGATGAATTGATTTTCAGCAAGAAATCTCAGAAACATAATTCTACATTGCAATTTGACTATAAATAATGGAGGCATATTATGGAGGAATTTCCTTGTTTACAGCATATTTTATGACTAAAACCTTCCCAAGCCCTGAGCCAATCCTTGAGGTGAGCTGCTTTCTGTCTCTGAACAAATAAGAGGGACTGAGGGCAGTCTTTCCTTCCATTCTGGCAATGAACTGAGACCCTAGGCATATTTATGAACAACAAGTCTGTAGCTTTCCTTCAAGTTGTGGCCATTCTGACTAAAACTAACAATTTCAGATCCTAAAATCAAGATCTTAACAACTCTTGACTCCAGCTTAAAGACTCTGACAAGAAACAATATTAAATGTCCGAAAAGAGGAGAAAGGTTAAAATTATGATATTAATAACAGCTACTTTGTTGGGCACGTACCATGTACCAAGTATTTTACCTGTATCACTTCATTTAACTCTAACAACCTTGATTATTTGGCATTTTATTGCTGACCAAGGCTGAGAAAAGTTAATTGCCTCTAGTCACTCTGCTAGTTTTGTCAGTCTTGCTAAAGCTTTATCAATTTTATTCATTATTTTAAAGAAGCCATTTTTGAATTATTTTCTCTTTGTTTTCTATTTAATTGATTTTTATGTTCTATCTTTATCATTTCCTTCTTTCTGCTTGCTTTGAGCTTATTTTGCTCCTCTTTTCCTAGTTTTCTAAGATAAAAACTGAGGTCACTGATTTGAGACCCTCTCTTATTCTATAAGCATTTTGATGCTGTAATTTTTCTTCTAAGCACTGCTTTAGCTGCATCTCACAAATTTTGATATGCTGTATTTTCTTTTTTCACTTCAAAATGTTTTCTAATTTTCTTTGATACTTTCTCTTCAACCCATGGATTATTTAAAAGTATATTGTTTCCAAGTGTTTGGAGATTTCCTTGATATCTTTCTGCTACTAATTTCTGGTGTAATTCCATTATGGTCAAAAACTATACTTTGTATTACTTAACAATTCTTTTACTGTGTTAAGGCTTATGACCCAGGATATAGTCTTTGTGAATCTCCCCTGTACACTTGAAAAGAATGTGTATTCTGTTTTGGGGTGGAGTGTTCTAAAAATGTCAATTAAATCTACTGATATGGTTAAGATCTTCCATATCTTTACCTTCTATGTCCTTATTGATTTTCTGTTCACTACTTTATCTATTACCAAGAGGAATATTAAAGTCCTCAACTATAACTGTGGATTTCTATATTTCTCCTTTCATTTCTGATAGATTTTACTTCATGTATTTTGAAACTCTGTGGTTAGGTATAGAAACAATTAGAATTCTTATCTCCTCTTAATGAACTGTCTTCTTTATGGTAATAAAGTGACCTTCATTATACCCTGGTCATTTTCTTTGCTCTGAAGTCTACTTTATCTGATATTGATACAGCCATTCCAGTTTTCTTTTGGTTAGAGTTTTCAAAGTATATCTTTTTCTCATTCTTTAACATTTAATCTGTAGATCGTATTTGAAATGAGTTTCTTTTATACAGCACATGTTGGGTCATGAGTTTTGTTGTTTTGTTTTGTCTATTTAAAAAATGTCTTATCATTGATGTATTTATGTCATTTACATGTGATGTAATTATTGATATGTTTAAGTTTAGGTCAAACATTTCATTGTTTTCTGTTTGATTTCTGTTTTTCATTCCTTTGGTTCCCTTGTCCTGCCTTTTTTTTT
>NW_011889352.1:937925-940169 GCF_000151845.1 Pteropus vampyrus
AGATTAGTGGTAACTAGAGGGGAGTGGGGAGAGGGGAGGTAGGGTAAAGGGGGTTGAATATGTGGTGACAGAAAGAAACCTAACTGTGGGAGGTGAACATGTAGTGTAAATAAATATATGACTTACTATTAAAGTGTACAGCTGAAACTTATTGAATTTCGTTAACCAATGCACCATAAAAAATATAAACAAACAAACAAATAAATAAAAATAAAAGTTTTATTAGTAAGGATGAAGGGAAGAATAAAAATTATTTAGGAAACTAACAGACCTTGCTAGTGTTTATAATTTTGTAATGATTCCCTGCTTTAGTGACTTAAAATTAATTGACCAATTAACCAGCCCTAATGGCATTAGATAGGAAAGTATCCACTCTACAATCTATGTAAATGGGATACTGGAAAGCTGATTGGAGTATTTTTTTTAACTCATGTGGCATCCAAAAGGTATAAACTAAGTAAATTCTGAAAATATAAGACTCGAAGGTTGGCCAGAGTTTAATGCCAGAGATGTAGATTTGAGAGTGAGTCTTAACTGGTGACATGATAGCCTGTTGGATAAACTCATGGATTAGAAAGAAAAAGAAAGTCTAAGACAAAAGCTCAGATAATCATAATTAAAGTAAAAATTAGAGAGGATAGAAAATTATATTATGGCGTTAGAGGGTGAAAAACGATGATTAGAGATAAAAAGATGAATGAGAACTAATTAAGCCTTTGGTTTAATGAGACTCACTGGAAATATTCAAAGGAATAGTTTCAGACCTAAATATTTATGTTACAAGCTTTCCTCAAATGTCTTGGCCTTCCATTCATATTTAGAGGGTAATCTGATTAGATTATCTATGTGGGTAGTTTATCAGTTAAAGAACTTTACTGTAAAATAGTGGGATGCAGGTAGGAAGGGACCTGTCCATTTTGTTGAGGGTACTTTCAAAATGTCACTTCAAGGTATTTTTCCTGAGACCTTTTGATTTATCTAAAGAATTTCCTTCATGGGGTAAACACACTTGGCTACCAGAGCTATAAAAGCAAACAATGGAAAGTGACTAGGGTGGATCTCACTATTCAGTATACAGACTTTTCATTTAATCTTTTTTGCTTGACCTTATATCCCTGAATCTGGGGTCCCTCTGGTTCAAACTCTTCACAACTAAACTTTCTATTGCACAGAAGTGAGGAGTGAGCTAATCACTTGCTATTTGTCCTAAGGATAAATAATAGGTTCTAATTTATCTAATATTATTTGTTTATCCTAAGGATAAATTCTAGACCTAGAAATCTAACTACTCTGTACAGATTTTCCATCTATCTTCTGATTTTCTTCCTACACCCTCCCATTAATGTGGTACCTCCAATTTATGAGCTGTGGTATAAGACATATTTGGTCTCTGTCCCAGTTCCTGGCACAGAACTCCTAAAACCTTTGGATTTCCTAAATGATAGGAGTACGTTTTGTTATTAAGAACATGTCCCTTTTGAGCACACCAGAGTTTATACTAATGAGGTGATTTAGGGGCTGGTTACCAGAAAGACCAAGTAATTAGAGGGTTGGAACTTTCAGTCCCACCCACAGACCTCCAGTAAAGGCACGGAGGACTAGAGACTAAAAACTCTTGAACAAGAAGGTCTGGTGAATTTCTGGGTTGGTGAACATGTAGGGGTGCTGGGAAGGTGGTGCACAAGAAGGGGCATGGAAGCCCCTTCCCCCTACCTTGCTGTATGACTCTTCCATGTGGTTGTTACTGAGTTGTATCCTTTTATAATAAAACAATAAATGTAACTAAATATTTCCCTGAGTTGTCAGCCGTTTTACCAAATATTGAATCTGAGAAGGGAGTCATGGGAACCCCAGTTTATAGTGTTAAGGGTGTGGTTCTGGGCAAAGATATGCTAATGGCCAACTTCTGCTTCTGTAATCTGTTTGCTTGTTTGATGTTAAACCAGGGTGTGGTTCTAGGCTTTATAAACTGCCTCTTTTGAGAGTTCAGGGCTGATCTCCTCGAACCCTGTGTAGTAGTGGTAGAGAGTCAGTCACCGGCCGGCTGCCGGCTAATAAAGGCTCATAATTCATCTCAATTGGCTCCATGGGTCTTAGAATTGATCGCGCCACAATAGCTGTGCAGTCAGAAGTATAAGTGACAACCTGCACTTGCAACTGGCATCTGAAGTGGGGTTAGTCTTGAGGACTGAGACAGGGTTCTCCAGAGAAACAATCAACAGAATACATGATTGATAGACAGAA
>NW_011889352.1:942999-1003315 GCF_000151845.1 Pteropus vampyrus
TTTTTTTCTGATTACGAAAGTATGCTTGCTTATTATAATAATCTAAATTACACAAAAAATATCTAACAAAGGGGAAGTCTCTCATAGCCCTAACTCTTAAGGTCACAGACTGGTCTCTATCGAACATATTGGTTAGTGATTCTATATTTGCAAGCTGTATTATAGGAAAAAAACAAAAGTAACAAAATATTAACAGTAGTTAACTCAATTGGGGGGTTAATAGATTTTCCCCTTTCATTTTACCTATATTTTCTAATGCGCCTAAATAAACATCTACTTCTATTTTGAACATTTATTTTTCATTTAAAAAAACTTGTAATATTAAACTTTGTCTCTTCCTTAAAATGTGTAATTATATTCAAACTTTTTTCATTTTCTTTTTGAAATACAATTTTTCATTTCCTTTAAAATAATATTCCAAGGATAAAATAGTAAAAGGCTCTCTCATAACTACAAAGAGAATTTTAAAGTTATAATAAGTAGTAGCCAATGGGTCAAGACTATCTACCATAAAGTTTCCATTATTTATGTAATTTGTGTTTAAGACAAAGAGTCCAAAGTTTCATAGATGAATATACTCTTAATTTTTCTTTTGATAATCATTCGCCGTGTGATCTGGAAATCTTTGATCTGGAAGCCTTACCCACCCAGTTTCCAGGCCTCCAGTGATTTTACTCCTCAAAAACTTAATTCTTTTCTACTCTCCCGGACTCATAACGTTACTTTTACAGCAGGGCTACAAATGAATCACCATAAAGTTAGATAACTAGCCAAAGAGAACAAAATTAATTTTACTACACCGTTTCCCTATTTTTAATATCCTAAAGTAACAAATCAGGGACCCATTTTTTACAGGTACTTCACAAAATTGCCTTAAAAGGCCTCGCGTAAATATTCCCATCCGAACGTCCTATTGATACCTCAAACCCAACGACCATTTGTTTTGAATGACAGTCACTCCAAGATTGGTTATCAACCTCCACTTCTAACACAAACTTAAGCTTAATCAGGTCCATCTGTTTTCAATAACCAGGACGGTGACCCTCACGAGTAACGGATATGGGCATGTTTATCTTCCAGGCCTCTCCATCTCCTGAAAGGTCATCTTAGCGGTTTCGCTGTCCACGGAGATCGCTAGCACGGATTGTTGGGGGCCGTGGGTCCCTCTTTGCCCGCTTTCCAGCACAGGCCTTCCCAGTCCTTCGATAACAGGAAGCAGGCAGCAGCTGATACGACCTTTCTGCCTGGGCCTCGCCTTCCCTCCTCTTCCGCAGTCCCACACCCGCCGTAGGCCGGGCCTTGGAGGAAAGCCTAGTTTGACTCCTGCTGCCTGCTAGTTAAGGGTGGGAGGACATTTAACCGACGCCCTTCTCCAGGACAGGCATTAATCATTCCCTTCGCTCCGCCCAGTTCCGAGACAGGCTCACCCACAAGGGCGTGGGGGGTGATTGGCCCGCCGCGCAGAAGCGCCTCTGCACACGCGCGCAATTCCGCCCCGCCCAGCCGGCCTGAAGAGCCGCGGGCCAATCAGAGCCTCGCTTGTAAGCCCCTCGCTTATCCGTGCGTTCGTCCTGCAACCGGCGGCATTCGGACGCAATGACTCCCTATCCTATGTTCCTTTCGCCGCATTCCCGCAAGAGGACACCCATAGGAACGCGCGAATTCGTACCCCCTTCTGAATGAGGGGAAGCTGGGCGTGTGGGGAGGAGTAAAGAAGGCATTTTCATTTTCAAGAAACAATCTTCACCCTCCCTACCTCCCCTGCACGCTTTTCAGGATAAAAGTGCCCCCAGTCTGCGCTCAGGTTAATACTTGTGTTAAAGGAAAGGGGTGATAGTTTTTCTGTTACACGGCAAGTTTCTTGTGCGGTAATACGGTGTCCGTACGTTACCCAGCATTCCCAAGGGCCTGCGTGGCATATTTCCGGTCGCTGAACCCCTTCACTTTACCTCAGACTGGCGCGGTATGCACCGATGCCCGTTTCCCTTCGCAAATAAATAGTTTCTTTCTATTTTCTGATTCTAAGAAGAATACTGCTTTTTAAAAAATGCCTGCTCCCTGCAAAACTGTACAATAGTAAGTACATAAACGTATGCAAAAAAGTTAAACTCACCCACAATCTCGCTATCCAGAAGTGTTAACGTAGTGCTATGTAAACTCGGAGACTTTTCATGTATACTGGAAGTTTTTTTATTAATAGAAAAGTGTGAGCGTGTTCTGTTCTCCCAAAATTTCTGGTATCTTTTCAAGTAAAATGATTTTTAATGGCTAAATGAATGCAATGGCATTTAATGGCTGTATAGGTAAAATTTGTTCAAACAATCCCAAAATTGTTGGACTTTTAGGGTATTTACAGTTTTTCACTTGTACAATACTAGATAACGTCTTATACATAAATGTATACGTATTCCTGATTATTTCTTTGCAGTAAATTCACAGAAATATAATTATTGGATCAAGGGAAATCCACATTCGTAAGAGTCTAGATAATGTTACCAGACTCTCCCCTCAAAATGTACTTAGTAGTCCCCCACTTATTCATGATTTTGCTTTTCGGTTTCAGTTATCTATTCAACTGTAGTCCCAACATATTAAATGGAAAATTTCAGAAATTCATGAGTTTTAAATTGTGTCCTGTTCTGAGTAATGTGATGAAATCTCACAATGTCTGGCTCTGTCTTGCTCATGATATGACTCACCCTTTTTTCTAGCATATCCATGCTGTACATATAGTGCAATAAGACATTTTGAGGGCAACACCACATTCACATAATTTGTATTATAATAGTTATAACACCACATTCACATAATTTGTATTATAATAGTTATAATTGTTCTATTTTATTATTAATTACTGTTAATCTCTTACTGTATCTTATTTATCAATTGAACTTTATCCTAGGTATGTATAGGAAAAAACATAGTATATATAGAGTTCATTACTATCCATGGTTGTAGGCATATACAGGGTCTTGGAACATATCCCCAGTGGATAAGGGACGATTACTACTTTTCCACCAACAGATTAAATGAATGACAGCAGTATCTTCTTCCATTTGCTAGTTTGAGTATTATCAATCTTCATGATCTTCGTCACCATTAAAAAATCTTGTATCATCTTTATCATCTTGTTTTAATTTGCATTTTGTTGACTAAGTATAAAACTGAACATCTTTCATTTATTGGCTCTATTTTTGTGAATTACTAAGTCATGATATCTGCCTATTTTAAAATTGAAATATTTACATTTTAAAAATGACAAATTGACCACCTAGGAAAACCATGCGCTGTAGGCGTAAAAAATTAAAAAATAAGGGATTGTAAGCTGACAAGGTCCTTGCAATCTGTGAGGTCAACCAAGGGTTGCCTTGCCTAAATAATAATAAAAAGTAAAAATGACAAGTGCTTTTTGTATATTATAAATATTAACCTTTAACTTTATCTGAAATATAATTAGAAATATTTTTTCCATTTCATATAATGTGAGATGGACTAAAATAGCAAAGAATACAATTCATCTCTTAAGTTATTTGTATATTGTCAGTTTCAATTAAAATGCAAAAAAATGATACTTTATAGATCTAAAAAATTATCCTAAAATTCACTTGAGAAAAAGTAAATAGTCATAACTTTCAAAGAAAGTTTTTTTAAAAGGGGAGAGGGGAGCAGAGTGGAGGAGGATGGGCTATCCTGGCATGATGTAGAAAGACAATAAAAAGTACAAGAAAAAGTATATGATAAGGTTATATAAAATGTATGCCATAAAATTATATATGTACAACTTTGTGCTATGTAAAAACTCTACATAGAATTAATCAGAATCAGAACCCATAAATGAGTGCAAACGAATAGAAATATGAGGATGGGGTTGTTACTGTGAAGTTTTTCATTTTTATGTAGGCTGTCTATAGTCTTTTCCTTTATGTTTCCAGCTTCGATAGAATGCTTACCTGTGTATATTTTCTTCTAGCTTTTTTAGGCATCTTTTAAAAATATATTTTAATATTTAATCTAAAAGTTATTTATGAGGAGGAAGGGAAGACTCTAGCTTGATTTTTTTTTTTTTTTTCCCCTGAATGTCTGGCTGGTTGGCAACACCATTTATTGAATACTCAATCTTCCCTACAAATTTAAAATGGTAGTTTTATACAGTACTAAATTTCCATATGTACTTTTCCATTGGTTTATTTGTTACTGGACAGTAATATTGTTTTAATATACTTTTTAATTATTTTTAAGTTTCTGGCAGGAAAATAGACTGCTTTTTCAGAGTATTTCTTTAAGAATTGTCTTTTAAAAATATATTTGATTTATATATGAGAAAATTTTGTAATATATGTAAGTTAAAAAAAATATGAAACAAACCACCAATGTAGGATCTAGACCATTACCAAAAACTTGGATTAATCTATATGCTCTTTCCATTCTACTCTGCCATTTCTGCATAGGTATATGATTTTTACCATAGTAACTTTAAACTCATTTCCTCAAAAGAGTTGTGATTTTGATTGGAATTGCATTAATTTCGTAGTTTTCGTTTAAAGTTTCCCATTAGCATTTTCTTCATGTATGTCCTGTACATTTCTTGTTCAGTTCATTCCTAAATATATTTTAGGTGTTTTTGGCTCTTTACAGTGATAATATGTTTATGTTGTCCCTTTTACATCTTAATCTACAAAAGATCTACTTTCATCAGTTGAGACTGCTAAATGTCACTGGTTTGTAAATATGACATTAGTCTTTCAAATGCATTTCAAAATAATATGTTTTCCACTAGATATATTTTTTAGTTCTAAACTTCAGTTCTGGTGGTGATTCATGTGAGGATGACGATGATTCATCTGATGGAAATGAGCCACAAGGATCCCAAAGAAGTATAGAATTTCCTATAACCTGATTTTTTAAACAAGTCTCATATATGAATATAAACATGGAGTTTCCAACAACATTTAGCTAATATTAAAACAGATAAAATGAGGAAAGCTATTTTCAATAAGACCAATTATTTCAGATACAAATTTTCAATGTCGTAGACAAAAAAATAGAGATTAAGAGAAACTGATATCTCACTCTATATAAGCACATAATCCTTTATCCAAACCCTTTGGGCCAGATATGTTTTAGAATTCAGAATCGTTGGTATTTTAGACAGGAATATAATGCATATGCCATATTTTCTGTAACATCTTGGTGGCTTCTGGAGCAGCATCTTGTAATCAAACATTAATATTTGTGCAACAAAAATGCATTAGTATTAACCCTAACTGGGATAAATAACTGGAATATATAACCTATATAATAACCGCACATCTGTTCAGGTCAGATTTTGTTGCCTAATGAATTAGCCTCAAACTTATGAAAAACTTTTTTCTAGAGCTTTTTTTGGATTTTGAAATTTTAGATAATGGTTTATAGACCTGTGAAAGCAAATATGTTCACATTTCAACATCTGGCCAGCTGTGGGGTCAATTAAAGTTCTTTGAAGGCCTGGCTATGTTAAATAGTCTTGTGGTTTAGGGTGTTTAGTCTGAAGGGAAAAGATTACACTTTTAGAAGAACAAAATACAGACTTTGAAGTAATTATTGAATGGGTAAAGTATCTTAACTTGCATTCTTGACCTTTGTCGTCAGTCATTATTTCAGTGTGGTGTTTTGGTTGAAAAGAATTGCAATAAACACTTCCTAGAAAACCTTAACATCAAAAAATTGTCATTTTTCTTAAACCTATCAATAAAGAGATCCTTGATGTTTCCATTTTTTATTTCTAGCACATAGAAGCACTTAGAAATATCCTGACTATAAAGATATTGTTTCATTTGAGTCTTTTAAAGTATCAGAATCAAGGAGCCTATTCAATTATCATGTGCACTTAATGCTACTCTGTCAGACTGTGCTAGGTGCTGAGGTTAATAGTCTGATGGGAGACAAGCACACATAAATAGGACACTACAGTATCATGTGATAAGTTATGTGGTAGGGTAAGTACAGTGTACCATGGAACACCATGTTCTGGAGTGAGGGAAGGACTGAAGGTTAAGTAAGTAAGTAGGCAGGCGAAGTGGAAGGGAAATAAAAAATGTTCTAAGCAATTTTCAAAGTGTGATTCATAAACCAGCATCAATGTCACCTGGGAACTCATCAGAATTCAGATTCTCAGGCCCTCTTCCAGATCTACTGAATCAAAATCTCTGGGTGAGAGCCTAGCAATCTGTTTTAATAAGCTTAACCATCCAGGTGATTCCAGTGCATACTAGGTTCGAGAACCACTGTTGAACAGCAAATGTGAAAAAAGCAGAGCACATAGGCAATCTTGCCATAAATAGCAAGATATTTAGTGTATCCAAATGGTACTATTCACTACTTATTTTGTCTGAGTGGGATAGAGGTGGGGATGAAAAGATCACGTAAGTGAAAGATGAGGTTGGAAAGGTAAGCATGCTTCATTTAAGGTCTTATAGGTCATGTTTGGACTTCATTTATTCAACACATATCTCTACCTTATAAGTACAATGTACAACATAGATTTCCTGCTCTCATGTAAGTTTGCCTAATAAATATAAGTTAGGTGGTAAAAAAATACTATGACACAAGAACTTGAATGAATCCCCAGGGAATTAGTGCTGAGTGAAGAAAGTCAACCTCAAAGGTTAACACTATGATTCCATTTATATAACATTCTTAAAATAATGAAACTATAGAAATAGAGAACAGATTAGTGGTTTCCAGGGATTAAGGAGGGAGTGGAGGTTGGAGGGACGTAGGCATGGCTATAAGGAGCAACATTAATCCCTGCTGTGATGGAACTATGGAAATGTTCTGTATCTTGACTATATTGATGTCAATAGCCTATAATATACATTGTATAAAATGTGACCATTAGGGGAAACAGGAAAGAGTACACAGGAGCTCTCTGTGTTATTTCTTACAACTACATATGAATCTACAATTATTTCAAAATAAGTTTT
Organism: Pteropus vampyrus; assembly: GCF_000151845.1. Taxonomy (NCBI): domain Eukaryota; kingdom Metazoa; phylum Chordata; class Mammalia; order Chiroptera; family Pteropodidae; genus Pteropus; species Pteropus vampyrus. The sequence continues at coordinate 949,965 of NW_011889352.1, forward strand.
TTAATGCTGTGAAAGTATTGAGAGAGAAGAGGGGATTTATATGAGATAGGCTGAGCTAATGAAGTTAGGGCATTACATATGAATATCTGGAGATTATCAGAGGTACAAAGGCACTGAGAGTGTGCATGGTGTTTTGAGGAATAGCAAGGACACTATTGTGGATAGAGTGGATGAGCAAGAGGGAGAGCATTAGGAAATGAGATCAGAGAGTTAGTGAAGATGGTGGTGGTAGAAACATCATATAGGGGCTTGTAGGTCACAAATAAAGACTTTTCCTTTCATTCTAAGTAAAATGAGATGCCATAGCATTTTAAGCAGAAAAGTAACAATTTAACTTATATAGGGTTAAAAATTGACCAAGTTGCAGGGGGCAGGGGGACACATAGGGTGATGGTGGTTTGGACTGAGGTGGCAGAAGAGGAAGTGATGAGAAGTAATGTGACTATGAATAAGTCTTCTAGGTTCAGCTAATTGGATGTTCTAATGGATTGAATGTGGGTCATGAGGAGAGGGGTCAAGAATGATTCCAAAGTTTGGGCCTGAGCAAGTGGAAGAATGGTGTTACTACTTTTATGAAATAGAAAAGATGAAGGAAGAGCAACATAGGGCAGAAGATTAGCAGTTTAGTTTTGGGCTTCTTGAGATGCCAGTAGATATCCAAAAGAGATGTCAAATAGCCTGTTGGATATGTATCCATGTCTGGAGTTTGGGTAGGAGCTGGGCTAGATATACGAATTTGGGAGGCAATAGCATATAGATGGTATTTATCCGAGAACTCTGAGTGTATGTAGATAGAGAATGAGACCCGAATACTCCAGTTTCTAGAGGTCGGAAAGATAAAGCCAGACTCAACAAAGAATGCAAAGATGGAAAGGCCATTGAGGTAGGAGGAGAACCAAGGAGAGAGGTATCTTGGAGACCAAGTACATAGGGTGATTCAGGAAGTGGAGACTAACCAAGTAAGTCAATTGATACTGATAGGTGGGAATGAGCTAAGAACTGAGATTTGTGCTTTAGATTTGACTGCATGGAGGTCATTGGTGATTTTTGTAAATACAGTTTTAATGACACAGTGGGAGGAAGACCTGAGCGGCATGGGCTCAAGAGAGAAAAGAAAGTTCATGGAAGCTAAGTATAGATGATTCTTTGAAAGAACTCCAATCAGGGGCGAGGCGATGCAAAGAGAAGAAGCAGTAGATTTATCCTAAGAACAATGAGTCAGTGAAGAACTCTTGGTGTCTATCCTTTCAAGGACAGTGTAAAATACTTGATATGACTTCTTTGTTAATGTGTCTTTATTAGCTATTATATGTCAGAAAAAGTGATTATATTAACTAACATCTTAATTTTCTGTGCTATGAAACAATATCATTGAAAGTAAATAACTTACTATTTAAAGAATATTCGGATATCAGATTTTGATTGCTTTTTTTTTTTACTATTTTTACACAAAGGAAATTTTTTAATAATAATGTTCACTCCTATAACAATTATCACAATAATTCCAAATTATATTCCTGTTTTATTGTAGAAAGGGTAAGATGAAGCTAATTGTCACTCTGCAGTGTTCGAGTAATTCCACCTGCTTTTATCCATGTTAATGGGCCCATGTCATTCTGAGATAATCGTTTTACCTGTCCTGTAAGAGCCTTAATTTGTTCCCTTTGTTGCCTTTGATAATAGAAGAAATACAGATAAGGTCAGCAGGGATGAAGAAAACAAGGTATACTCAACCTGTGCAGTTAGTTCTTCCTACTTCAATGGCTGATTCATAAACTGAGGTAGGGAATACAATTTTAGCATATTCACTGAATGTTAAGTGGGTAACTCTACACAGATTTCCTAAAAGCAACTAAAGTGAGAGAATCAATTACTTTATTTCCAAGATCCAAACCCTAAAGACTTATCTTCCTTCTTGATTTGTGAAAATGGTTTAAATCTATGCAGACCATTGTTTACTTTTTTAGTGTTGGTGAAATTTAACAAAGAGTCTTCAAAAGCCTTGAGTTTTATTTCCATTTTAAAATCTACTAAGAACTACACTAACGTGTTTGGGGTTTAATTAAAGACATCTTCATGATCTTTCTCTTGTCAACTTCAGTCATTGAAATCATAGAAATATTGTGTCTTGCCTGGGGAATATACTTTACTCTAGTTATACCCATATGTCTAGGGTTATTCCTGTTTTTTAAAAATAGTATAAATGACAAACTCCTTACCACTGTTTCTGAATCCCAGAGTTATCTGGCTGTTCCCTGCCTATTTTTCCAAACTCATCTTACTCACTCTTTTCCCCTCCTTGATCACTTTGCTCCAGCCACACTGGTCTCCATCAGGTCCTCAAACACTCCAAGTTCTTTCCCACTTCAGAGCCTTTGTTCATGCTGTTTCCTCTGCCTAGAATGCCCTTCTCTTTAAATGGTTAGCATCCTTTAGATTTTGGTTTGTGTATTATCTCTTCATTCATTTATCAGTGCTTACTGTATTTCAGGCATGTTCTAGATGCTCAAGACAGAACAGTGAACCAGATAAAGATCCCTGTCCTCAGAGACCTTCCCTAATCACCCTAAGAAAGAGCTTTTCCCTCCCCTGTCATTGTCCACCTTCCAAACTTGTATGTGTCCCTTTTTAGTACTCATCACAATTTGTAATTATTTTACTTTGCTTGTCTGTCCCCTCCCCCAACTGAAATGTAAGCTCTATGATGGCTGAGGCCTTATCTTATCTGTTTGCTTTTGTATACCAGCATCTAGCACTTGCCTGGGATATAATATGTCTCAATAGATATTGAATGCATCAATGAATGAATGATCAGCATCTGAACAAATTTTAGCATGTCATCTGTTAAGAGCTAAAGTGAAAGAAGAAGTAAATTATGTTTAGTGCAGATTCTATATAGAAAACGTCTAGTTAATCCATAGCAAATTACCTAGCTCATAATAAATACCCACCGAAATAGTTTTTGAATGTATAAATGAATGAATAAATTTGAATTTATTGCCATATGTTCTGTATGGGATGTTTATAATCATATATCAACCAGTAATTTTTTTTTTTTAATCTCACCTGTTTCTCTCTCAATTAAAGTTAAAAGTCCTGGCTAAGGAGACAGCAAATGAAATCATTTCCTTTAATAAACCCATAATTTATTCTTTTATTTTTTTAAAGAACTTCTGTCACATATACTCATAGCAGATCTTATAAACTCTGCAAAATTACATTGTTATAGCATACTTAGATTAATGAATTCTCCTTTATTTAAATAATATTGAAAATATTTGCATATCTATAAACTTTAGCATTGGAAAGAAATCCATGTTGATTGAACACATACTATCTTCCAGACACTTCTCTAAATTATTATCTCTCTTAATCTTCACAACAGTTGAAATAAGTATTATCCTCATTTTACTGCTGTAGGAACTGAGGTTCTGAGAAGTTAAGTAAATTGCCCCAAGACAAATAGGTAGTGGAGTGAAGATTCAAATATGTCCTTGGATTCCATGAACAAGGCTCTTTTTGTCTCCTTGTGCTTACCAAGTCTCAGATATTAGAAATATAAAGATGGATAAGGCAAAGTTCCTGCCCTCTAGAAGCTTAGAAGCCAGCGAGTTGGTTAGAAATGTAAGCAGATAGTTGAAATAGGTTCTGAACTTTGTGTACTGCAGAGCTATTCAGTCTCCTTGGAGAAGCATAAGCTGCCGATTTAGGTGGACACTTCATTCCAAGTCTTTTTCTCCATTTACTATTACATTTATTTTATTTTTCGAGTACTTTTATGGTACTGTGTTTTAGCTTTTTTTTTTTTATAAACTCACATAATTCTCATTTAACAACACAATGAGGTAATTACTATTACATCTCCATTTTACAGATAAGTTTGAAAAAACTTGCCCAAAGTCACACAGCTAGTACTTAGTAATACTGGGATTCATATCCAAGCAGTCTGGCTGGAGAGTCTATATTTCTGCCACTAGATTGTGTTGCCTCTAAACCTTTCCATACTGTAGACTGCCCACAATTACTGAACCAATAAAACCTGATAGTGTTTTTCATATATTAAACCTGTAAACCAAAAGCATAAATAAATATAGGCTATGTGAACCCAGTGATTTTTTTCTAAGCATGGACATTTTCGACAGGACAAAATATCAAGGACATTTGGTGTAGACCAGCTATCTTCATGAATGTTTTGGACAGGAGCAGATGTCCTGCAAGGTGCCTAATAGCAATAAGTGACAGAGAAAGGATTTTAATCCAGATCATCCTGACGGCAATGGCCTCATTCTGGCCAATGTGTATGTTGGAGGCAAGGTAGATTAGAGGAGAAGAAAAACTGAGAAAAATATACTTGTATCTGTCACAGTACCAAGCCCATGTCTCACACATAAGTACTCAAAAATTAATTATGAAATAAATGTATAATAAATATAACTTCCAATTGGACTAGAATGTTTACCTTGGCTAACAAAGCGTTATTCTCTTCTCAATGGGAAATTATACCTCTTTTTAACACAAACAAAAAATAGCTTCTTTTCCACACTCCTCAAATCTAAAAGTAATTCATAAGAACATATGACGGGCTGAGAATATGCATCTATATCACCTCTCACCTAAAATCTAGAGAAGGGTATGTGTGTGTGTGTGTGTGTGTGTGTGTGTGTGTGTGTGTTTAAAGGTTCAGAAATTTTACTCCTTTCAGATCTTTATTGGAATGATTTGGGGATGTCCTCTAGCAAAATTAGTAGTAAATCCAAGAGAAAGGAAGATGTAGGATTTAGGAACTAATGTGAGAGAGAAACTGGGTAGGCCTGAGGTACAGTGTATTCTGAGTTATTATTAATTACCTGTATCCAGGACCTTCAAGGCCACACCAAATAGTACCCATTCCAATCCTAGATAGTATTTAGGATTTTCATCACCAACAAGCTTCTCTTTATTAAAGATAATCTGAAATTTTCTTGGATATAAAGGACTCTTCCAACTCAGAATTAAACTCTGGCATATGGCTTTACCCTCTGCTTTTTATAGGATTAGAGTTAAGGAGGTCATGGTTGCTATAAAAGTAATTATATTTTATTCATCACTGCATTTTGCCACTTGCAAGTTTGAATTAAAAGGTGGTTCTTTCTCATAGAGGCATATAAAGATGAGAACTGGTATAGCAAAGTATTCTGTGATGTCAGACCAATCTGACTTTGAGTTATGACTCTGATTTGATCTTGAGCAAGACTTTTAACCTCTCTGATTCTCTCGGTTTATTGATATATTAGGATAACAAGACCTATCTCTTAGGTTTGAGTAAAGATTTCAGAAGTTAACATATGTAAAGTAGTTTCAATCCTAGTCGTACATTAGAATCATCCAAGGGGCTTTTAAAAACAATACTCAAGTCCTACCCCTAGAAATTTGGTTTCAGTTGGTTTCAGGTTGGTATATTTTAAAAGCTTCCCAGGATTCTAATGTATTAACATGGTTAAGAAAAATTGAGAAGTATGTATGTGGCTGGTACAAATGAAGTACCCAGTAAATGATAACCTTAAAAAAACTGAGGAAAAAAGGTAATAGCAAGCTTCTAGACAGAGGTAGATTTAACTTGAAGCAAATAAAGCTTAAGTTACAGGATCCCTCATCTGGACAGGCTCCTTCTCAGGCTTTGTGATGTGCCCTTGACATTAAGGGAGAGCATCAGTAGCCCCAGCCCAGTGCTGGAGTGTTGCCCCACCTGGAGTCACCTGCCTATGCTATCTAATTCTCTTTCACTTCCCTATTTTTCTTTCTTCCAACTGCAAAAGGAACTTTATATAATAGAAGAGATCAACTAGATTTCAGGAAGGATAAAAATTATTTCCATGGGAAGATCTCAGTCTACACGACTAATAGGTAATTCTTGTCATTCTAGTTTACTAGTGTTGAAACCAACACCCAGAGGTTATATGAGCTGCCTCAAGTCACAGATCAGCAAATAGTCACAGCAGCAGAGCAGTAATAGAATCCATGAGTCTTGTCTTTCACTCTTGTGCCTCAGAAGACTTATATCTCCTGAGCGATTAAGTAAGTCTGTGCTGTGTGATGATGCATAAACTCCAGAGGATGGTGCCATTGACCTTTCAAAACTTTCCCCATTCCTTGTGTAATTGATATGTCCTCAGGCCTTACTAACTGGTGACCTCAGAATAAGGCCATGCAGCTTAACATCCAAACCACAGCTTTGAGCCCATGGAGCTAGAAGGCCATTCCTTTGCTGGATCAACACGCTCCTCCCCACCTCCCCCAAATCCAAGCAGTGCTTAGGAGTTCATTGTGATCTCCGTCAGTCCCTAACTTGCACAAGCCTCCTCCAAAGCCCTGGGAGAAGCCCTAGCAGTGTATTCAAATGGGTGTTTGTTTTTGTAAAATTTGTAAAAATTTTTATCACAATCATTGAAGATCCCTATTTCTTTCTACTACTGTTTCCACTCCTTTACACTATCCCTGTCTAGGGAGGTATTGGAGTGGCTGTGGCCCTTTTATAAGATCTGGTTAAGAGGAAGGTGAATACTGTACATGTTGACCCTCAAAAAAATTTTAAAAGAGCAAGTTAAGTTGGAAATATGCTATTTTTAGATGCTTTAATGTCAGGTGTTTTTGACATATATTATTGACAATAAAGGGCACATATTTAAAGTATACAATCTGATAAGTTTTGACTTATCTATAGCCTGAGAAACCATCACCAAATCAAGATAATGAGTAGACCCATCACCCCCAATTACACCTCGTACCTCTTTGTAATTCCTCCCTCCTGCCCTCACCCACTAGCCCCAGGCAACCACTGGTCTGCTTTCTGTCTATAGATTAGTTTGCATTTTAAACAATTTTCTATAGATAGAATCATACAGTACATATTCCTTTTCGTCTGGCTTTTTTCACAGAACATAGTTATTCTGGAATTCAAGTTGTGTGTATCAATAGTTCATTCCTTTTTATTGCTAAATAGTATTTCATTTTATGGATGTGCTGTAATTTCCTTATCTATTCAACTGTTGAGAGACATTTGGATTTTTTTCCAGTTTGGGGCTATTACAAACAAAGCTGCTATGAACATTTGTGCATAAGTCTTTGTATGGACATATGCTTTTGTTTATCTTGTGTAGATACTTGGAAGTAGAATGGCTGGGTCAGATGTATCATCTTATATTCTCACTAGCAATGTATGAAAGTTCCAGTCGATCCATATCCTCGCTAATACTTAGTATGGTCTTTTATTTTAGTCATGGTAATAAAGGTAGTAGGATCTCACTGTGATTTTTAATTTACATTTTGCTAATGGCTAATGATGTAGAGTATCTTTTCATGTGCTATTTGTCGTCTCTCTTCTCTATGAAGTGTCTTTTCAAATCTTTTGCCCATTTAAAAGTTTTTTTATGTCGTTTTCTTCTTATTGAGTTTTGAGAGTTCTTTATATATTCTGGATATTCCCAGATGCTTTTAACCTTAGAGTCATGCTGATAACTGGCTCACCAATTCACTCCTTCATTCAATAATTGATATTTGTAGAAGCAGATTTACCATGAACTAGTGAAGTTTAAGTTTCAGTTTCTTCATTTGTGTAAGCCCCTTCCAAAGCCTTGGTAGCAGGGGGTCCCTAATGATGTGTTCACATGGCCATATGTCTGTAAAATTAGCAATCAGCTAAAACTGCTGTCTCTTCAGTCCAATTCCTCCTCCATCATACTTACCCTTACATTATAGGGAATGAGTAGCTGTGTACATTTTGGGGATTATGCTGAACTGGGGATTTGGGGATACATTTAATTTGGGTTTTGTGTGATATTTTATGTAAGACAATCACTTTAGTGTAGTTAAGCAATTGCTATCTATGTTGGTGTAGGAATGGCTTTTAGTAATACTCTCTACCACTGATTGTGTCAACTTACTTTGTGTTGTAAGACAGTTAAACTAAAAGAGTTAAAAAGTAGTGTTGGGGGAAGCAAAGGGAATTAAAGCAAATGTTAGATTTTTGACATTTTGAATTAAACTTGTATAAGAATTGATAAATCTTAAAATTTAGCTCCTTGCTATTGGAGTTAACTAAACCATTAATGAAATTAGGTATAGTATGATCTCTAATACATTTTAGAGAGATTTTTATTAAGTGGTTTATATAAATGAGCATTATTTTTCTGGGTAATGTGCTTATATGAAGCAGCTCATTCCCTTATGGTGTCTGATGAAGCATAAATTTGATGAGAAAGAGCCTTGGCGTATGATTACATGTGATGTGTGATAAGTTTATAACATTGGCCCTCTCAGCATGAATTGTCAGATGAGGAGTGAGAGACCTGCCTGGAATATACTTAATGAAACATTTGTCGAATGAATGAGCAAATGAATGAGTGAATGAATCATTAGATTTTATAGGGTTTATATATCATTGAGTTTACATATCATTCTCCAGATCAAGACCCGTGGTTCAGAGAGGCTGAGTGATTAACCTCCTAACACTCACTGGCAGGGTGAGACAAGGACTCAGGCTGCCTGACTTTCAATCTTGTGCTCTTTAGTAAAATTTCAGATTGTGGTTATTTTCTAAACTTTAAATAAATCTCCACCATTTCCAACAACTAAAAGTACTTTTTTATATCATAGGGACTGTTGTCCTTTTATATTAAAGAATTCCTCCTTAGAAAATCCAGAAAATAAGTCAGTGATTGTTTTAGATATGCCTTTGTGTTATCTGACCTGATTCTGATAAACAAGATACCAAAGGAGTACTGAGGACTCTTTAGAACAAGGGCTTTTAAACTGAAGGTCTTTACCCGTTAGTGGTTAGCGAAATCAATTTAGTGACTGAATTTTTTTTAATAGAATGAAAAAGAAAAGATCAGATTTTGTTGCCACCTGGTAAAGGACTAAATATTGTTTAGGGAAAGCTTTGTATGTACCTTGTCACAATATAAAATGTATTTTCTACTGTGGATCATGGCCAAAAAATTTTTTTAAACTAGAATTGGTGACCAAGTGCCTAGAACAGAATAAGAATATAACATTCGGCTATTAATATGTATTTAGGAAGAATAAGCCAGGGGGCATAAATATAATTGTTTAGGGCTGAGGGAAAAGAAGGGAAGAGGACTACCATAGTTGGTCCAGCCCTTAAATGATGAACAGAGGAGGAAAAGCTCAAAGCCCATGTGGTAAGGCTGGAGGTTACAGAATAGATGGAAAACCCAGGACCCTGGGAAGTCTCTCAATGGATGGAAATTTAGGTTGACCTTGAGCCTGTGATGGAATCCAATTGGAGCTGATATGAACAAGCTTGCGAGGGGCCAGGATGGGGCAAAGATATCACTGGGCTTGGGGGAAAATCAAGGATTTTGACTTTAAAGTTAATTGAGCTCCAGTTCTAAGTGTAGTTGGTTTTATTCAGTACTAGATTTTGAGTCCATTGAAAGTGAGGAGAAAAACACTGGGGAAACTGGAACTGGTTCCTACTGGGTTGTATGGGATCCTACAGACAATGGGGTAGGGAGAGGCAAGGATGATTCAATGGGTTTAGGAAGTCATCACTATTACCTGTTTTTCTTCAGACTGCTTAGTCCATAAAGGTTATGTATTTACAATACTGCAGTGCTATGCTGGATAATATCCAAGTAGGATAATGAGTATAAAAGTGCTATATCCACCTTTTTAATTAACATTTCCCTAATGAATCTTTTTCCATTCCTTTATTTTTAACATTTCTTTAATATGCTGCTTTAAGAGTGTCTTTTGTAAATAGGATATAATTATTTTAATTAAATTAAAAATATATCAAAACATTAAATAGTGTTTTGATTAGGAAGGTGAATAACCGTTAAGATTCAAGCATCTTAAAGAAGCAATTATAAGAAAATATTTTAAAATGTTAGTTATATAACAGGATGGGTTAAAACAAATAATTCACCAGGTAGCTTGGAATACAACTCAGGAAATCTGAATCTATAAAATTATAATTACTTTAGAGTAAGTGTCCACAAAAAAATAAAATAAAATAAAATGAGCGTTGGGAGCAAATAGTACTATCAGATCATATTAAACCAATTCCAGATTATTAGGGAGTTTATATCTACAAACTATAACTGAGAGAAAAATGATAAGATGTGATATATCTATTTTAAAAGTAATTTGAGTTCTTGCAAAAGCATCAGAATTTAACTTGAAATTTTTATATAGGAAAAGTTCTCTAAGAAATCTACATCTTAACGAGATATTATCCTCTAGCTAGGGAAAAAATATCTCGATCTTAAAATTCCTTAAAAGAACCTTGAACTATGGTTATTAGATTTATATAAAAATGCAATGTTATGGCTCCACTCTCAACAATGGATGAGTGTAGTTTTGTTGTTATTGTTTTTATTTATTTTATCCAGTAACAGGATAGATTTTGGTTGAAATATTTATGCACTCTTACCTGATCCACTTAGTCATGTTTTGAAGAAGGCTGAATGAGCATCAGAACCCAACTGGCCCACACTGACATCAAACCTGTAGGATTATGAGCATCACATAACTCCCTGAAATACTTTATTATGCACACTGTCATTATTTAGGCAGCTCAATTTTCTTGTCTGATTATCTATGCAGAGGATAAATTTCTTTTCTGTTTCTGCGTTAACAGAAAAAGTGTTAAGAATAAATGGTCACCACCCTGAACACGCCCAATCTCGTCCAATCTTGGAAGCTAAGCAGGGTCAGGCCTGGTTAGTACTTGGATGGGAGACCATCTAGAAAGACCAGGTGTTGTAGGCGTAAAGAAAAAAAAAAAAAGAATAGATGGTCAGTGTGGTAAACACAGACCAATTCAATGGGGCCAACAGATACCAAACAAATATATTTTCAATCCCAAGCTAAGCCAAAACTTAAAACTCAAAAAAATATGTATATATGTTCCCAGGTAAAACAGAAATACTTTGTGAGCTATAGTGAGCTGACTTCAACAATAGCATTTAATAGTATGTCCCCTACATCAGTCATGAGTAATTATACCAATGATGTGGAAACACCAAGATATTATATGAATGAAGTAGTAATTAGACCAGAAAGGCTTTAAGAGATAACTCTCAGAAATCATGTCATCATACTTACTAGATAAATGATCATTGCTGAAGCTGAGTGATATTTGGAGCTTCTAGTCTCTCTACTTTTGTGTATCTTTGAAAAGTAATAAGCACATACCTCAATAAAAAATATTAATTTTAGAGAGGAGGTAGATGAGGTAAAAGGGGTCAAATATGTGGTGACAAAAAGAACTCTAACTGTGAGAGGTGAACACACAATGTAAATATACTGTTAAAATGTACAGCTGAAACTTACTGGATTTAATTAACCAATGTCACCATAAAATGATTAATTAATTAAAAACATGTATTAATTTTGAAATAAGTGATAAGCAAACAAAAGTGTGGGAAAACCTAACTCACTTTTTTATTTCTCTAGAAGTAAAAAAAAAAAAAAAAGTCACAGTTATACAGTGAGTATAACTGGCATTTACCACAAATGGAATTTATATTCATTAAAAATTTTGCATTGATTTTTGTGCGTATATGTGTGGGCTTCAGTGTTCATAATAATTTGAGATAAGCTTGAGTAAAGTATTTTAGGAAGTGTATATCACAATCTAAATGTCAGATATTCTTATTCATTCTGAAAATTACCAGTGACCAATGTCACTGAAGCTGACAGAGGGCAGCATGGTCTTGTCATTTTAGCAATGGATCCTGAGAAATGTCCCGTGATCCCAGTTTTGCTTACCAAAGAAGCAGACCAATTATTATTTCACTGATACTCAATAGAGTTCAACACTGTATTGAAACAGTGTGATATAACAGTGACAGCATAATGGTAGATCTGTAGTCGCACATGCACTAGAATTCTTGCTTAGCCAGTTATTGCCATGTGATCTTGGGCAAATTAACTTAAACTTACTGGACCAGGCTCAGTTTCCTCTTCTGTAAATGGGAACGATAATAGCTAACTCAGAGGGTTATTATAAGGATACATCCTATTAAGTATCTAGAATAGTTGTCTAGCATGTAGCATGTGCAATAAATGGTAGTTGTTATTATTACTGTCTGCTCCATGGACATCCTATTAAGTATCTAGAATAGTTGTCTAGCATGTAGCATGTGCAATAAATGGTAGTTGTTATTATTACTGTCTGCTCCATTGAGTATGATGTATTCTCTCTATAGTGGTAAGTAGAATATAGAAATAGAAATACTTTTCTATTGCACTAGGCATTCTAAGACAAACATGTATGTAGGACAACCCAGCTCTTGACTTGGGCAGTACTATTCAGATGCAGCCTCCTTGAGTCAATTTATCAGGGTCCTTTACTTTTGGGGGCTCTAACAGCTAGGTTTCTGCAGCCTCCCAAGGCTGGCATTTTGAGGAATCAGCCAAGTCAAAAGCAGGCCTGCCAAAACCTGTTCTACCCTGTAACCTTGCATCCACCATCTCCACAGCTAGACTGCTCTTCCAGGAGTCCTTATTCCAATTGATTTAACTCCATGTCTGCCCCTGGCACCATGGCAATTGTCCAGAGTTCCCAAAGTCAGATGCTACCACCCCCATCTTACTGCTCAGATCAGACCTCCCATTGCATGCCATTGCCTGGTTGGAGTTTAGCTGCTCTCCCTGGGCCTGGATGTTAAGATTTCTATGCATCTCCCCAGCTAAGAGAGGGTCTACCTTGTCTAACAATTGCTTTCCCACTGCTTCCTTCTCCCAGGCTCTATTTCCAACCCATCCCAGCATGCTATATGACATGTATAAGTATCTAGCATGTTGAGGATATTCACTAAATATTTGTGGAATAAATGGTTGTGTTAATGATGGGGAAGGGAGGATATTCAGCTGGTATGGGCATGGATGTGGGTAGTTCTCTAAGTGATTGTATATTTAATGCTCAACGCCAGGCCTTATGTTGATGTCTTTCTAGTCATTTTGATCATCTGAAGCTCATTCTCTAATATATTTCTCAGGAAAGGCAATGAGACAGCATTCCCTGATAGAAGTTTATTTGTTCTCTTTATGCTCGAGTCAGTTTTGCTCTACAACAGCTATTTCAAACTTTAACATCTCAAACTTCTCAAAGCTCTGATCACTCCCTTCCACCCTCTCATTGACAATAGCGAACCTCTACATTATTGAGGAAATAGACGCTTTATTCTCTCAATATAAAACATAAAAGCCTATTTCTCTCCTTCTTGTTGTTATGGTAGAGAATCTATTCTTCTCTTTAATCTCCCTTCTCCTGATTTAGATTCCATTCCTTCCCTCTTTCTAATTACACTGTTAATTATCCTTTTGTTCTTGTATATTTGAACTTTTAATCTATCCTATTAGACCTTTCTCATCAAGTTTTAAATATATTCAAGTCATTCTCAATTTTTAAAAAAGTCAATCCCACAGCCCCCTCCAATTATCATTATCTCTTTATGAACACACTTTTTGAATGTGTGATTTGTATGTGCTGTGTAGCTGCTTTGGTTGCCTTCTCAGTATCCATCCTCCCTTCTTCCTATAGAAACTGATTCTGGTAGGAGCAGCAATGGCTCAATCTGAAGAGCTGTTTTCCAGCTTCCCTTGCAGGTAGGAGTGGCCATATGACATAGTTCTGGCCAGTGACGTGTATGCTGAAGTCAGCTAGAGATTTACAGAAAATTTCTGCTTTCCTAGGATAGGCACCAGACATTTCCTCTGATCTTTTTTTCTTCTTCATATCTGAAACACTAACTTGAGAGTGAGCAGCGATCTTGCACTCATGATGCAAAAAACAGCCACAAGCTGAGGATGACAGCAGAAAGGAGGATTCTAGGACACTGATTACATCGTGGAGCCACTGCATCAGTCTGAACTGTCACCCTCTGTCATTCTTGTTATGTGAGAAAAATAACTCTATTTAGTTAAACTACTGTCATTAGGTTCCATTATATGTGACCAAATGCAATTTCTAATCTATACTCTTGTTCCCTACATGGTCTCGTGTTATACTCACTCTCAAACCATTCCATTCTCACTTCTGACCCATCATTTCACTGGGCTTACCAATGACATGCATGTTGTGAAATCTGGGGGACATTTTTAGTTCTTGTATTACTAAACCTCTCAGCAGCATTTGACTCTGTTGTCTGTGGCCTCTTTTTTTCTTTTTTTCAAGTTTCGAACATTTATTAATCAGTGTAAACCCCAACAAAATACAACAACACAATTTTGTGCATTTGGAGGGGAAATATTTCCTGGTTAAGTGAATAATTGTGTGGATGGCTTCTGGAAGACCTTCATTCTAAGCAGCTTTATGATGAAACATTTTATTTAGAAGTCTGGACCTTCTTTCTTCAGTTTGCTGTAATCTGCATTCACTGAGTAGAACTTGTATTGCTCATTGGGATCCAGAACGGTTATTCTTTCTGTCCCAAGAGACATCTAGATTAAATAATGCCAGGCACAAGACATACAATGCTCACTGCTCCAGTCCAGCTCCGGTAAATATGAAGAGGGGAATCAAGCTTGGATGCTTCTTGGCCTGACCGAGGATCTGGCAGAGCATGGTTGTGGCAGAGGTCTCAGATCTGGCTGTGCCCTCTTTTTTGAAACACTCTTCCCCTGGCTTCTATGACCAGCACTCTCTTGGTTTGCTTATTCACTTTCAGCTACTCCTCCTCTATATCCTTTGTGGGTTTATCTTCCTCTTCTAACCATATTCACCATCTTTCAGCCTCTGAGACATACCGTGGCCTTAGCCACACACTTATCCCTCTATCTGGAATGCTCCCCCATCCTTCCTTTTGCCAGCTAACTCTTCTTTATCCTTCAGTTCTCCATCCATTCTTCACTTCCTCAGGGAAGCCTTCCTTGACCTCCTTGTGAGATCAGATTTCCTTATGACTATTCCTTCGAACCTCCTTCATAGTTACAACTTTACCTTTTTCAGCATGACTCTGAGTAAGTTGCCTCTCCCCTCAGAATGGAGGCTCCATGAAGGTGGAATCCAGCCTATTTTTGCTCATCAATGAATTCCCAGAACCCAGAATATTCCCTAACACATGATATGTTCAATATTAGTTCTTAGATAAGTAAATAGATGAGTATGTAATTATATAGTGATTTATTAGCTTACCTGTCTTCCTCCAGTTCCATGAGAGAAGGAAACATAATATATGCTGCATGGCACAAGTAGGAAACATAATAAATTAATTTTTTAAATGAAGAGTAAATGAATGAGTAGGGTTCCAAGAAAGACATTCCAACAGTTCTACCCCTAGCATATCAATGTTGGGGATATTTTTTAAAATTTCTTTTGATAAAGTTTCTGGTTACAATAGAGCACCGAATTCCTTTACTGCCTCTAGAGAAGAGTCTTTCGGAAAATATTATCTACTGGCTTGTTGTCCTTACAATATTTCATATCTAAAAGAAGCTATCTATAAAGGTGAATCTATATGTTTCTCCCCCTCTTCATTGTCACCACTATCATATTTCCCCTGGACTAAACTGGACCACACACTTTTCCTTAAGCATTATTTATTAAACTATATATGAACTTGGATGGTTCAGAGTTTTGATTATATCTCTGGGCCAAGGATCATATCTGTTATGCTATCTCCAAAGAAAGCTAGACACAGATGGATGCATAGTAATTCTTTATTTTGTTGTGGCAGAGGATTACTTCTGTTCTACATTTGACAAAGTATTTTATTTACTTAAGGAAACTAAGTACTTTTAAGCTAGCAATAAATCTTTGTTTTCAAATGATCAAACCGAAAACTTTCCGTTAAAAAAAAAAAAAAGGCCAGTGACCTTTTAAGACCCCGTACCTCCCTTCCCCATAAATTCTTAGTCATTGAGATACCTGAGGTGCTCAGTAAGGTTGACAGGAAGGGTCATTTATGCAATTGTGGCAGCCCTAAGAATGCCTCTGGCCTTGCAGTCAGCTTACATGGATACTGCCCTTCCTCCAAGGTCAAGCTCCTTTCTTTCTTCCCTGACAAACTTTCCGTGACTCCTTGCCCACTCATAGCTGTGCCACATCAAATTATTACATATGTCTAATAAACATATATGTGTATACATATCTCTTCTCTCCAATCAGCCTGGGAAGGATAGAACCTTTATCTTACACTTTGTTGTATCCTCAGTACCTGGTACAAAATCTTGTGGGTATAATGTTTTGCTCACAATGATGCTTATTTTCTGTTTTGCTAATAAGATTTATCAAGCACTTACTATTTTGCGAGGCACTGTGCTATGTTCAGTAGGTGCTATTATTTCCTTTTCAACAACGAGGTGTAAGCAACCTGCACAAGTCTCATAACTAGTGAGCAGTGGACCCAGGACTCAAACCTCATTTACCAGATTCCAGAACTGGTGCTCTTAATCAGTAGACAACTCTGCCACTCCCCACCCTGAATATTCCTAGGTACCAAATTCCAACCAGGCTGCATTTTCTCCTAACTAACTTTGAAGACACCAGGTGACCAGCCTTGCTCACAACTAGTTAGGAGCATTTCAGATTGTTCTCAAATGAAGATGTAAGTCTGCAAATAAGAAAGAAATCATTTTGGAAACAGTAAGAAGGTTGATGTCTAAAGGCCCACATTGACATTTTGATGTGTTTTTAAACATACAGCTTAGGGCTATAAAAAGGCACTACACTAAGATTTCAGAAGCGTTAAAAATCAAATTGCCTTATTAATTTTTTAGAGCACTGTAAATGACATTCTATCACCTCTGGGGAAAATCTTTCCCCCAAGCTCCAAGCTTCTTGGTGACTGGGATGAATAAGTTGGCCTCTTACTTTTCATGTCTCCATTCTCTGTCCCAGAGGGTCAAAAGAAAACCTCCTTATTTTAAGATTGAAGCTTGATTTGTTGAAGTTGCTAGCTAGTTAAACTGGAAGCTAGAAAAGCCATTTCATGTTGGCATGATAATAGAAAACATTTAACAACATTCCAGTTTAATGATGGAAGATTAGCCAAGGTTATTATTAAGTTTTAATCTCCTCATTTAGCTAATAAGGTCAATTAATACCCTTCCTGTCAAGAAAAAAAAAGGTTTTATAAAGTCTTGACCATTGATATTTGAACAGCTTACCCTTTTGTATTTTGACTGAAAGACACCAAATCATGGACCACTGAGTTTCCTTGAAAGCTCGAGATAATCAGTTGGAGAAAAGTCCAGGGGTAAGATAACCCAGAGACTTGAACCTGCAGCAAAATGGAATTTCTCCAAATTAGGCATTAGGACAAGCAGTAGATAAGAGCAACTGGCAACTGGAAATATTCTCGTTATTCTCTGGGGTAGAATCATGCTGGCAGACGCTTTAACTAACTAAATTTACTTGCAAGTTCTCCGAAGGGAATGATCATATTGCAGCCGGGGTCAGTTTTCATAACACACTACTTTGAAAACAAGTTCCTAGGACCTTGTAAAATATTTGACTTCTAAACTCGATATAAGTATTAAAATGCCAGCGTGTTCATTATATATCCCAACTACAAAAAATATGAGTTAAACTATTCACTGAAAAGGAAACTCCAATAATATTTATAATTTATTAGAGCATACAATCTTCATTTTAAAAGACTTAAAGCCTCCAGGAGGTATTTATCCAAAATTAGCATCCAGTAACAACACCTTGGGATATTCCTGTTTTGGCAGCATCTACAGCCAGATCTAGTTACAGTTAATAAATCTAATGCTGGAGCCACTGATCTCAAGAAGACAGGTGTCCTCTCTAACAGCAGGACCATAATCTGGTCAATAAGAAATGTGTTTGATTAAATTGTCTTGAAGCCTGGTCTGTTTGCTCAGGTTTCTGGCCAGCATAGTAGCTGCTTCACAAAGAATTAATGGAGTTTTCATCTCTTCCCTCAATAAGTCGCTCTGCCATGAAGTGAGCATTACATTTCCCGAAAGAAATAAATGCTGGCTTGGCTGAATATACAATACCATTCATCAATTAATATTAATTAATACGATATTTATTGAGTACATACTTACTATGTGCCAAATAATTGGCTGGTCATGGAGATACAAAAATTAACAATAAGGACTCTCTTTCATCTATAAACTCAACTTGGTAGCCCAATAATTATTTGAAGGATCCAGATTCGATCTATCTATATTTTATCCACCCGGCCCAATCTTCAAAGCCTATTTCAGGTCTTATTTCCTCATTCATTCATTTAAAAAGACTGTATTGGGTTCCCAAAACTGTGTTAGGCACTAGAAAGATAAAGAAGAAGTGAATACAGTCCCTACCACCACGAGCTTTTAGCCTTGTAAGGCGGTAAGTGAGGCAGACAAGACCAGATCGTGGAAGACATTTTAAATCGGCTAACCAAGAAGTATGGGTTTTATCTTACAGTAGTGGGGAGCTATTAGACAATCTTGAGAAAGAGAGAAGCATGATTAAATTTTCATTTTAGAAAAATCAGTTTGACAATGATATAAGGAAAATGGATAGTAAGGAAGAGTGGCTGGAGGGAAGGAATCCAGAGTGGAGGAAAAATCAAATTCCAAAGCTATTGAAAAAATAAGAATAACGAGATTTTAGTAATAAATTGAATATGAAGACTGAGGGAGAGGAGAGGATAAAGTCTAGAATGAATTCTAAGATTCCGACCTGGGTGGCATTAACAGAGGAGAAGGAGGAACAGGGTTAGTGGGAAAATGAGTTCAATTTTGAACACGTTTTGTTGCAGGTGCTTTTGGAACATTCAGGCATAAACATCAAGTTTGTTGCTGTAAATGTTTGTCTGAAACTCATGAAAGAGGTAAGAGCAAGGGGTAAGGATTCAGGAGTCATCACTTTATAGATGGTAGCTGAAACATGATTATGAATGACATTGCCAGTTTCGTAGCCATCTCATACTACTCCCTAGTCGCAAATGCCATGTACTCATCTAGCGTTCTTTTTAAAATTAATTTATTATTCTTTAATTCATTCCTTCATTTGGTTAACTAATACATATGGAATATCGATATCATATTCCAGGTGACATGAAAGATTCTGGATTTACTTAGATGAATAACTTTGATTCCCTACCCTAAAGGATCTTATAACCTGGTTGTTGATTACAAAATGTCATCCTGAAGGCAAGACTCTTAAGGATTGAGTACTCTTCCATGATACAGTGTATGCACTGAATCAGAGGCCTTTATATGGTACTATGTCCCTAGTAGGAAGGAAATATGTGCCTAGGAACCAAGAAGTGGAAGCAGGAGCGGCTCCACTTCTGTCACTACCAATGACCTTCTGGAGGATTTTATGTTTCTCATACCTGCAATTCTGGGCTCTGCAGGGTTAGAAGGACTAGTTAGAGAGTACATTATTGCTAGTGGACACAGTGCCTGGGCACTTTGGATTCCTGTGACAAGGGACCAGCAGGCAAGAAAAAGAGTCACCATCTTGGCAGACATCATTGTCCCTGATCAGCAAGTGGAGGCAGGGCTCCTATTACACAATGGAGGCAGAGAAGACTATGTGTAGAACTCAGGGAACCCACATGAGTGCCTCTGGCACTCTGTTGTTGAACTGTGACCTTGAATGGACAAGTGCAGCAATCCCAACCTGAGAAGGGTATTATTAACAAAAACTCAGACCCCTCAGAATAGAGGAGCATAGAGAAGCTGCTCCATGAACTTGGGCAGAGAGGTACATCTGTGCAGCACAATGGTGGACTGTGGCAACCATGGGTAGGTATGCTGTTCAAATCTTCCTTCAAGAACTTAGTGATCAGCTGTGAAAGGAGCAGTTAGCCGAGAGCCTCAAGTTGCAGTTCCTTTGGGACCTGCTGCAGTATTTGGGCTGAGGCTATGTTTTTCCCTATTAGTCCTCAGCCAATGACTGAGCAGGGCAAGGATCTGCCCGGCACTCTCACTTATGTTTAGGAACTTCTCTACCCAAACCCCTACTATGGGGTTCCAACAAGAGCAGTCATGCTCTTATATGTTCTGGCTCCCTCAGCCAAGGCTGATTGGTCTAAGAATGGGTACCTGACTCAAGTTAGGCCACTCATAGTGTTTTCCTTGGATTTTTTTCTTTTTTAACTGTAACTGAAAAGAGACTCGCCAGTGGAGGAAGGTACATGGAATAGACTCGGGAATTGTTGGTTTCTGGCCGTGTGAGAAAGCCCTTCTACAGTGAGCGAGGAGGAAGTTAACACAGAAGCACAGAGACAAGAGACAAAGAGTGCTTGTGGCATTCAGGTTCTTGAGGTCCAGCTGTACCTAGCTCTCCTGGGATTTGATCGTTCCAAACTTTTCCTTCTATTGAGTAAGATAGTGTAGTATGCTTCCAATAAATATTCTAATTGGAATCAGATGTCTATTGCATGTGACCACATAATTTCTGGCACACATTTAGAAGTATTCTATACCTATTTTATATTAATAGTTAACATTGATTGAGTTGAAGGTTTATTATATCCCAGACACTGGTCTAAGTACATTACAAGTATGAATTCATTTTGTCCTCTCAAACCCTCATGAGTCTACCCAAATGCTTTCTTTCTATTGTTTTCCCCAATTTACATGTAAAGAAACCAAGGCTGTTATCACAAGTCCTTTTAATAGGGGCTCTGGAGAATAGACTTTGGAGATGTACAATCTTTAGCTTTTTAGTCTCACAAAATGATGCCTTCTCAGATCCGTGGCTCAAGCAAGACGCGTTTATGACTGCAGGTATCTTTTAACTCCTCAGAAAGGCCCATTTTTAAGAATAGGGAGAGTAGCAATATACGTAAGCAGACTGATAATTTCCTGTACATACACATGTTGGAACCTTAAACTGGAATTCAAAGTTTGACAACTATGAGTAATTACATGGTTAGAACATGTAAATCAGGACAATCCTGGAAGTCCAAAAAGGATGCCACCAGCGCCTATCAATAGAAACTTCTAGAAGGCCAAATATTTCCCTCACTAAGGCCTAAAATCCAATGACAATGAATCACTCCTTTATGTAAAGCAGCCACACGACCTCTGCTGTCTTTTAAAATTAAACACTCTGGAGAGGTATAATTAGGTGCCTAATGCCTTTCCTACCTCAAGGGTGAGAAGAATAAAGAGGATAGGGAGGAAGGAGGAGTGGAGAGGCCTATAGTAGTAAAAGGATGAGAAAGGCCTTCCCTTCTCACCACTTAACTGAAACCTCTGTTAGTACCTGGACCCCTCCTCTAATTCAAAGCTATCCAACAGAAAGTAATGTGTGCCACACATTTAATTAATATCTTTCTAGTAGCCATATTAAATTTTTCTAAAAACATGAAATTAATTTTAATAATATGTTTATTTAAACCATCATATCAAAAATTTATCATTTCAGCATGTACCAATTAAAATTATTAATAAGCTATTTACATTTCATTTCTTTCATTTGCCTTTGAAATCTAGTGCACACTACATGTATAGCAAATATCAGTTCTGATGCTAGCTGTTTTTAGATTTCACAAAAATTTAAATTGAATCAGTAGTTTCACACACTAAGTTGTTCAAAATATTCTTAAGGGGGTTGTACTTATTAATAAGTACAAATGTGCAGTTACAGATAGTCATGGGCAATGTAAAGTACAGCATAAGGAATATAGTCAACAATGTGGTAATAACTATGTATGGTGCCAGCTGGTACTGGACTTATCAGGGGAATCATTTCGTAAATTATATAAATGTCTAATCACTATGCTATACACCTGAAACTAATATAAAATAATACTGAATGTCAAATAATAATAATAATAATTAGGCAAATTCTTAGACATGCAGATAAACCTTCAAATTTATTGTTTTTGCCTTTTAATTTTTATTTACAAAACAGAAGAAAATCTTCAGTATTTAAATTTGTCTCATTGAAAGGCAAGAGTTCTTGCCATAGCTAGAATAGCCATTTCTACTTTCTTCCTAACATTCTTGATCTTAGTAACCACATGAAACTATTTCTGGACTTTTAGTTGGACTTCCAGAAAGAGTTGATTTCAGCTTCATAATATGTTTGTAAGATTAATCTTCTTAGAATATTACTTTATTGTGTCAACAATATATTTTTATATCTTTATATTTTTGTATCTTTATATTTTTTAAATATACATATTGCCAACTTTATAAAATCAAAATATTTATTCAGATATTAAAGGTCTTCCACATCTGGCTCAGTCCTATTATACTGACTTGCTGTGTACTATTCTTAAAATCTTTCTGCGTTGCTCAAATTGATTTGTTCATTGCCCCTCCAAACTTATTTGCGCAAAAATTTTTTCCTTGATTTTTTTATCTTGTTATATATTTTGAATATCCACCTCTACTTCAATAATTCAAATTCTACTTTATCTTTCAAGATCCAATTAAAATCTCCATCTTCCAAAAAAGTGTACCTTAGAATATATAGCCTAAAATAAACTCTTACTTTTTAAATTTAAAATATATATGTACTTAAAATTTTTTGATAACTGAATCAAGTATCAGTTTTTAAATGTAAATTTTAACTAAATGAAATTAAAAATTCAGTTCCTCAGTCACACTGGCCACATTTCAAGTGCTCAGTCAGTAGCCTTGTGTGCTAGTTAATAGTTACCGTATTAGACAACACAGATGGAGAATGTTGCATCAGTGATGAGAGTGTTATGGGACCATGCAGTTCTAGATGGTTCTAGCCTTTGATGTACAGTAAACTTCATTCATTATTTGGCTGGGCAGATTATATACACAAAACAGGCTCCTTAACTTTTCAGAAGTCTTGCGATGCTTCTCCCTTTACTTCCAGACTAAGACTTCTTCAGGTCCCCTTCCTCATGCCACCTACCCCTCACACCTTCAAGCCAGTGAAGAGCAAGGGCTCTGGAGTCAGAGAGCCCAGTTTTAATCTCAGCTTATCACTTACCAGTTGACTTCCAACAGGTTAACTTCTCTAAACCTTAGTTTTCTCAATAACTAATTGACGATAATATTTTAAAAGATTGTTGCAAGGAGTAAGTGATATAATATGCACAAGACATTCAGCACAATGCCTGCCACTCAGAAAAGAACAAATGGTAGTTACTAAACAAAAAACTCTCTGTATATGCTTCTACAGCTTCCTGACACCCGTGCCTGGTTATTCCTTGGTATTCTTAGTGGGACAGGAGTTGGTGGGGTTGGGGTGAGAAGTAGGGAAGGTCTCTGGCATCTGAGCACTGGCATGTGCTCAAACTCAGCCTTGTGGTTAATTTATAGACAGTTTTTGCTGCTATTGTTATCTTCAGCCCTTCCTTCCTCGCTTATCAGTTCAGATGGCTTTTGCTCTGGAACCGTAAGTCCCACATCTTCCCCTTCTTTCTACTCTGAACTAGAACAAATGATTAACTACGCAAAACAGCCATCAACATTCTTTCCAAGGACATCTCTGACCTCATTAGGACCAAACCCACAAGCACATTCTCCCTAATCTCTCTGCAGTGTGTGACACTGTTACTTCTCCCTCCTCATCCTGGTTTTCCTCTAACATCCCATAGAACATTCCTCCAGCTTCTTTTGCAAAGGCAGATCTTCTCTTTACTGCTCCCTAGGCCTGAGCTTTCCCCAAGGTACAGTCTCATTTACTCCTAGGCCGCAGCTTGGTGCTCCTAAACTGAGGACTTCCAAACCTGTACCTCTAGCTCCCTCGTCAGATTCAGGCCCAACTCTCTGCTTCCTGCTGGCCTCCCCTCCTACATGACCCATCTCTGAATTCATCCTTGTTCTCTCAAACCAGGTTCCCAGGGAACTCAAGTCCTCTGGCTGCTATGAGTTGGGGATGGTAACACACACTGACTCTAAGCTCTTGTGTGCCACATCCTATGTTCGGCATCTCATTTAATCCTCACAATGACTCTTTGAGGAAGAAACTGCCATCTGCTTTTTACAACTGGGGGCGGGGCGGGGGGGAGTGGAAACTCAGAAGAGGAAAAAAACAAAATCTAGGTTTAGCTGAATCCAGACTTCATGTTCTTTCCAATCCTTAGAACTGCCTCCCATTATTCATTCATTGGGTTGACACTCTGCCAGGATAGCTAATATACCATCTACCCACTAAAGGTTTGCAGTTTAGTAAGAGAAACAGAGAAGATAACAGGTAAATACAGTGGTATGGCAAGTGCTATGATAGTATTCTATGGGAATGCCCAGAAGGAGCACCTGACTCAGACTTTGGAGTCAACAAGCCTCCACCAAAGAGGAAACATCTACGCTTAATCAAGAAAGACTAGTAGGAATTAGAAAGGAAGAGAACAGGGTGGGAAGGATGATCTCAGGCAGAGGGAGCTGCAAGTGCAAATGCCTGGAAGTAGGGAGAGAGAGTTGGGAGGCTGTAAACAGTTCTGTGTGGCAGGAGCCAGAGCTATAGCCTGAGACAGAAGAGCAGAGGGCAGCTAGAATCTAGGCCGAGGGTACAGGAAACCATTAAATGCTTTTAGCAGAGGAGAGGCAGGTTCAGATATGCATATGAGGAAGAATCACTCTGGCTGCAATGCAGAGAATAGACTCAAGATGGGGAGGGCAGGGAGACCAATTATCTGGCCATTGCCATAGTTTAGATAGGAGATGATGACAGTGCAAATTAAGGTAGTGGCTCCCTAGATGAGAAGGAGTAGAGAGAAATCCAGAACGGAGGCTGTACCAGTGGTTAATTAGATGTTATTAGATGTGGAGGACAGCTAAGGAATCAAGGACAGTGTAAACATTTGGAAGTCAGCAACTGTGTGGATGATAGTGTCCCTGAGAGAGACACAGAAGGGCAAGTATGGGGGAATGTTGATGCATTTCACTTGAGATTTGTTGAGTTAAGATGCCCAGATTAGGATGTCAGATAGACATCTTTCGGTTTGTAGCTCAGGAGAAAGAACTGTTGGGATAGAGACAGAAGTCGGAGTTTCATCAATGGTAACTTAAGTAATAGGAGTGAATTTGTGAATAGTCCGAAGGGATATAAAGTGAAAGGAAAAGCAGGCTGCAGAAGGAACTCTGAGGTATACTAACATTTAAGAGGTGAGTAGAAGAAAGATAGATCATAAAGGAAACTGAGAATAAGAAGCCAGAGAAGCAGGAGAGAAACCAAAAGAGTGAAAGCAAAGGGAGGTAAGGAGTAAAATGCTAAAAGTATAACTAGTTCCAACAGTAGGGAAGTTATGGATTCCTTCACTGAGAGCAATCTAAGTTGAGTTTGGGTAGCAAAAGTCAGTCTGCAGTGGGTGGAGGAGAGAGAGGATTGTAGACAAATGTGGATGTGAGCACAGACAATTCCTTCAAGATATCTAGTTGCAATAAATTCACTGGGAAGATTAAATGAGATGGTGAAAGTAAAACAATTAGTACAACGCATGGCACATAATAATGTAATAAATGTTAGCTACTGCTACTATTATTATTATATATTAAGGAATGTATTTTAAGGAAGAAGAGAGACTGTGGTCGCCATAGGGAGATGTGAATTTGGGGAGGATTATTTTTTAAGGTCTCTCTCCTTATCATATTAAAAAGAAAGAAAGAAAGAAAGAATAAAGCTTCAAAAACCTCGTTAAAGAAATGCACGCAAATGGTTCAAAACAAGAACAATCTTCTAAGCCACCCTTTCCCAGATCAGAGGCAACCATTTTGAACTGCTTCTATGTTGTGGTAACCACCATATCGCTAATTAACTCCTAATATGACTGTTTCTTGCTTTATCAGCTTGAGACATTATTAACTTCCTGATATGTTAAATGAGAATTTAGTTTACTTATACCTCCCTTTCCCCTCTCTCATTCAAAGTGGTTGTATCATCATTCTCAGATTCTCCACTGGCCATCTTCAAAACCTATATAAGCTCTATTTTTCATTCCATTAATCGTAGATACCATCTCTTGACAGCCTACATATCAGATGAGGATGTTAGCCTACCCTTCCCACCAAAACTCAAGGAGAGAGTTTTGTTTTTGTTTTGTTTTTTAAATTTGAGAGAGTCTTGATTAGGCTTAAATGGAAAGGAATCAATGAAAGTAAGTAATTGAAGATAAATGACAAAACAATTGTTGGCTTGAGGTCCCTGGAGAGGTGGAAGAGAATGAGTTCAGAGCCCAGTTTGAGACATCTCCTTCATAATGGCACCACCAGTGTCCTAACACAGGTCTTAGAAACTTCTGGAACATGTGGAACTCCTTTGTACCCTGGATCCAATCGGCTATAAAATTCCATAGATTTCACCTCTTCAGTTACCATCTTTCTATTCTTTTCTGTCCATGGCTTTCAGTATTTCTGACTTGGACAATAGATTTCCAGCTGATCTTTCTTTCTCGTCACTGTCCCCATTCACACTAATGCCAGGTTAATCTGCTTAAAGCACAGCTCTCCTCAGCTTACTCCCTTGTCCAAAATCCATTGTCTGGCTTTCAAGACCTTCTGCAATGTGATACCAGCCCAGCATGGGGTACTGGAAGGTTTAAGTGAGGAGGAGTGAGCCAGAGGACAGTGGCCAATGGAGCGTGTTTCCCAGGTACAAGCACAGTTCCTCAGGCCCACTCATTCAAAAGAGGCTTCAGGGCCCTTCCAGAAGTGGTAGAAGCTGGTTAGGCACCCCAAATGTGTCTACTGCAGAGTCAGATAAGCATAGCATGGGCTCTGGTTCAGAAATTCTTTTAATGTTCACTTTAGAGATTTACAAAAGAAGAAATACAAACAGTGAATAAGCATTTAAAAGTTCAATATCACTAGTGGTAGCCATGAGAAAAGGCGTGCACCATTTTTTTTAAAGGGCTTCCTTTGTATCCAGTATTCAATGAATCAATGGAAAATTTAGCTGGCAGCTGCTTTCCCCTCCTTCTCTGGTCTGAGTCCTTTGGGGAACTGGATCCGCCTTGCATAGGGCACTAACTGCAGAGAATATGCGAGGCATGTACCTCTGTGTAAGGGGAAGCTCTGACACTGAGCAAGATTATTTTTAGAGGTGACCTTCTAGGTTCCAAGGAAAAATAAATAGACAGATGCACATGATTTCCTCTGAGAGGCTTGCGGTAAACAAATTGACATGCATGAGCTCACTATTATCATATGTTTTGAATCCAGGTCTCTTAAAGAGCAAGCTCAGGTAAAGAGCTTTATTGAAAGCTCAAAACCAACCAGGATAAAGAGAGGGGTAACTGAGTGAAAGGTCACAGCTTCCAGCTACTCAGAAAACCACAGGTGAAACAACTTATCAATTCCAAATTCTTGGAAAAAGTGTTGTTTTAAATACAATTTTGATACTTCCACATGAAAATACTGCTACAACTTATTAATTTTTTCCTTTTATTTTGTATTATTCTATTTATTTTAACTTTGTTATTTTTCCTGTGTGATGTGTTTATTATTTTTAAATGAACATTATTTTTTAAATGTAGATAGAAAAAAATCTCCATAACCTTGCCCTTATTAATACTTTGCTTTATATCATTGAGATATTTTTATGCATATATATGTATATATGTGTGCATGTGTGTATATATATATACACATATATACATATATATATATATATATCACCAAAAGTACTATCTTATAACCTTTTATCATCTAGCAGTATATGTTGGGCATCTTTTCATGTTGGTATATGTAGGTCTCTCTCATTCATTCTATTGATGGACATTTAGGTCATTTCCAGTGTTTTACTGTTACAAACAATGCATAAATAAGCATCTTTGAACAGATATCTTTGAGCACTTGCATGAAAGTTTCCGTTAGACAGCTTCTGGGAAGCATTTCTAGATCAAAGCATTTACATATTGTTAAAGTTTGATTTAGTTATTGCTCTCCACCTGAAACATGAAAATAATTAATTTCTCATGACTTAGCACCTAACACCTGCGCCTGGCACATAATATCTGTTCATTAATTGCTGGTTAGATTGAAGCATTATAAATATTAGTTATTGTTCTGGCTGTGAGAAAGTGATGCCTTTGACTCTATTGAAGCACATTGCCTGGCCTGCCTCACTCTTAATTATCCCAGGAAACTGAGTTTTTTAAGTGCTGGTAAAATGTTAGGTTCATAATAGTAGTTGTCGTAGTAGTAAGTATAATAAAAATTAATAATACATACCACAATATATAGCACTTCTCATTGTCTCCTTGGTGATGAGCTGTTGTTGTCACTTGATATCATAGAATTCTAAGGTAGACAGGAATCTAGACATCAAATAGTCTAAATGTCTCATTTTTATATGAAGAATTGAAAGCCCAGAGGGGTAGTGATTGGCCAAAGGTTTGAGAATTAATAGATTCTACTTAAAACACTGTTTATTTCCCACCTTCCTTTTTTGACTTGAATGCACAGATTAAGTATAATTTTATTTCATTTGATTGACTATATCATATAAACAAGGCACATTATTGACTGATATGTTTCCTCAAATCTCCTTAGTTCTGTCAGTTTACCTGCCTCGAGCTTTCCTTCTTGCCCTTCTAATTTTCTACCTCAAGTCAGCCCCAAGGATTAGAAATTAGATAACTAAGCTTATTAGAACTACATGTCAAGTGGTATAATCTGAGTATGAGTCCAAAATTTTCATACGAGTGAAACATGAGTCTTAACACTTTTTTGTCAGCTCTTTTGGCTACTCAGGACAGCGTGCGTGCGTGCGTGCGTGCGTGCGTGCGTGTGTGTGTGTGTGTGTGCGCGCGCGCGCGCGCACGTATTTAGTTTTAGCAGCTTAGGAACATGTTGCCATTTTCTGGATAGATGAGATGATATTGATATATATATGTATATATAATTGCTGAATACTTAGAAGGTATTCAGAACCCTTTATTTTTTTTTTAGATTTAAAAATTTGCCCAATTCTAAGGAAACACATAGTCAAAAGGTCAAACGAATAGTCAATATTGTCAGCATTTAGCCAAGGTCTATTTAAAGGAAAGTGAAGTAAGAATCCTTTTCCATCCCTTTGCTGATATACAATGCCAACTTTGGTTTCATCATCAGTAATTTCAGAAATAGTATCTGTTAGCAGGCAGAATAATAACTGCCCAAAGATGTCCACATCGTAATTCCTGAAATCTTTGAATATGTTACCTTAACATGGCAAAATGGACTTTGCAGATATTATTAAGATAAGGATCTTGAGATGGAGAGAATATCCTGGATCATCCAGGTGAGTGAAGTGTAATTACAAGGATCCTTAAAAATGAAAGAGGAAGGCAGGAGAGTCAGAGTCAGAGGGCAGAAGCAAGGTCAGGGTGATACTGTTGCTCAAGGAAGAGACCATCAGCCAAAGAATGTAGGTGGCCTTTAGAAGCTGGAAAAGGCAAGGAAACGGATTCTCCTTAGGGCCACCAGAAAGGAATGCAGCCCACTGCTGACACCTTAATCTTAGTCCAGTGAGACTGTTTTAGATTTCTGACCCCCAGAACTGTAAGATAGTAAATTTGTGTTTTTTATAAGTCACTAGGTTTAGGGTAATTTGTTATAGCAGTAATAGGAAATTAAAACAGTATTACCATAAAGCAGTACAAGTGTTTGTGTTTTATTTTTTGCAAATTTGAGTTTTGATTGAAAGACAACTGTTCTTTTACCTTTTAATCAAATATTTAAAGAATGTGAAAATGTTTAAAGAAAAAAAATAAAGCTGAAAATGTAACCACATAATAATAGTTAACATTTAGTGAGCACTTACTATATACCAGACATTGTGATTTACAAAATTTCATTTAAGGTTTACAGCAATCCTGTGATGTAGGACATTAATCTGTTTATTAGACAGACAAGAAAATAAATATAAAGAAGGTCAAGAATTTAATTAACTTTAATAAGCAAAGAGATTAGCTGAACTTTCCAGTGGGGAGGTACAGAATTCCATCCTCTCAAATCAAACAAGGAAAAGTTGAAAGTAATTACCATAAAAATTAGGCAAAGGTAAAACTTATAAGATAACTAAACATAGGTGAAGTCCTAGGTTATGACAATAAATCCCATCTGAAATGCTTTGAGTTCCCATTTACAATGACACGCAGCTCTCAGGGACTCAGCCTGTTAACTGGCAGACCAGGTGGCACCCACCCTACCCCCATCTAGAATCTTTGACCAATAACCTTGAAACCATAACCTCAATCTCAGATCTTTGACTGACAACTATGAACACATAACGGCAGATTCACAATGCCAAAATAAATCTGTTCCCTTGCATTGGATGTTATTGGATAATGACTGCAACCTCAAATAACATACACATATGAAGAAATTAATATCATTTTTATAGTTATACCTTTATTTCCCTCAGCTTCTATTTTGGAAAATTAGAGAAATTAATATTATTTTAATGACATCTTATATTTACAAGATCTAGGAACAACTTTTAACTCACTGTGATGCTTGTTTTTGTATACTCTATATTTAAGGTATTAGAAATGTTTTAGAGACTCTCACAGTTTGGAAAAAATCTGACATTAGACTGATTTTTAATTGAAATACTTAGGATTTGACCAGTTAAGGATGCAGTGAATATTTATAGGCTTAAGTGAATTTGATTTAATGTATAGGTCTGATTTTTATGCTGCTAGATTTTGATCTGCTAGATTTACACTAACACCATGACATTTGTTGAGGGCTTACTACTTGCCAGACACTGTTCTAAGTGCTTTGCATGGCTACCTCAGGTCAGGCTCACAAACTCGGTGAGTTGTGCACTATTGCTACCTTCACTTACAGATGATAGAACAGAGGCACAAAAAGTTACATGACTTAACCAAGGTCACAGCCAGTTAGTAACAGAGCTATGTGGCTGGGAGCCCACGCTCCTAACCAATGCTTGTCTGTGCTCAGGAAGATTTTACAGAAATACTCTGTAAGCGCTCAGGACTGGACAAAGAATGGGCCAAGATGATACAGAGTGTAAACATACCTTGTTAGGGGCTTAAAGTACCTGAGACAATCAGATACAGTAATGTGTGGATTTGACATATTTATGGAAATTTAATAAAGTTTATAAATGGTATATAAATGTATAAGAGAATTTGATTTGTTAAATTTGTCTGCTTTTGTGACTTTTATATGTAATGTAATGCTTAAGAAAATTCTATCACATTTATAGTATTTAAATGAAAAGTTTAATATGTTGAATTAATAAGCTCACTGAGCACTAAAGAACAAGTGAAAGCGTTTTATTTTTAACATAAAATTGATAGATTTAAAAATGAATTTGAGATTTGTTTAAATATTTAATAACAACTAGACTTAAAATTTACAACACTAATAAGTTAAATAGCAATTAAAAACAAACAGCTTGTTGGGTTCCTTCCCATGCACAAAAAGTTGCCTCTGACATTTAAAATCTCAACTGAGAATTGACAGTTATAGCCCTAGGTAAAGAGAAATAACTTCCCAAAGTGATAGAATGGTAGGTGGTGGTGCCTCCATTCCAGCCGAGGTGACACCAGAATGCGAAAGCCAGCACATGCTCAACTATTTTCCTGTACCACCTTCAGTGTATGGAGACTCCATTTCTATAGAAAACAATGTCAGTTATGAATATATAATCAGGAGGAATATACACCAGTATAACAACACTGGTTTTTCCTGGAGTGGGAATTATGGAGGTCTTATTTTATTTCTGTAATATTTAAGTAAAAGGCATTATCTACTTCTTCACCCCATTTTTCAACTAATCTCTTTGCTGACAATTTAAAATTAATAGAATCCTGTACCTCTTTATGTTTTACTTCTCTTTGCTGTCAATTAGAATTTCGTAGCCATTTCTTAATATCTACCTCATGAGGTTTTTTTTTTTTAACTTCCCTGCTTATTCTTCAAATACCCCTCAGACGGGCGTCATTCCTGGGCGATACCTTTTCTTACACTCCCATCTTCATATACCCCCTAGAATTAGCTACTACCTCAGTTATGCTACATTTGCACCTAGCACATGCTTTTATTATTAATGTATAACATTGAATTATAGTTGTTTTTTTACCTGTCCATCTTCCTTCTTAGAGTGTCTGTGTTATATATGTCTTTTTCCCAGGGTCTAGCACAGAATTTGTTGGTTAAACCAAACATTTTGTAGTTATGGAAGCCGAAATATGCTTTGCATAGGCAATTATATAGTTTTTTTCTTTCCTTGAGGCTTATTCTCTTTTGGCCCTTTAACTCCAGCATTGGGGTAAATGACACAATCGAGACTTAAGTTGAGCTGAAAAGTAGAGGAATTCGGTTAAGAAGCTATCACAAAACTAGAAATATCGAATTATCCTAAAACACAATTCATTTGCAAATTGAGAGTGGAGCCATGTCACACATTAACAACTGGGAGGGAGAATCTTGTCTTGCTCCATGTCCGGGTGCCCTCAGACTCGCCACTCGCCTGGCCACCTGTATTTCTAAAGGTCCGGTTTTCTACTTAAAAGAAAGAAGAAAAAGGCAGTAACCAGAAAAATATTTTTAGATAATTGGGGGCGAGGAAAACGCCAGTTACTTAACATGGTCATTTGCATTTTATGCTGGACTGCTTCAATGGTGGAAATCTCGGGTAAGGTTAGTGTTTTGGATGGTGCGGCCCTGCAGATCACTTAACCCCCACAACACTGCCCCCTCTGTGCCCTCGTCTGCCGCGGTTAGGAGGCCCACCTGCGCGCGGAGTTGGTGACACTGGTGCTGGCGCCCCTCCAAGTCTGCAGCCAGGGCGGGAAGG
Organism: Pteropus vampyrus; assembly: GCF_000151845.1. Taxonomy (NCBI): domain Eukaryota; kingdom Metazoa; phylum Chordata; class Mammalia; order Chiroptera; family Pteropodidae; genus Pteropus; species Pteropus vampyrus. Next base: position 982,633 of record NW_011889352.1, read on the forward strand.
AGAAAATGAAATCAGAAGCTACCCTGATTGCCTCCTCTCGGGCTTGCGACTCGCACTGGCCACTTAGGCTGTGTGAGATGATGGGCAGAGCCGCGAGTTCGCGGACTGGAAACCCTCTTAAAAGTTCCCTTCTCTTCTGGAGAGGGGGTCGTCTTTCCTACGGCCCACGGACTGGTCCCGCCCCCCCTCCCCCCCTCCCACTCTCCCACTTTGCGAGGCCCTGCATGTCTGCCCGGCCCTCGAGTCTTCGTCCCCCTGGGCCCCGCCCAGTTCCTGCGCCTCGGCCCCACCTTCCGCTTCCGCACCCTGAGGCCACGCCCTCTGGGGGGCGGCCCTGAGCCCCACAGGTTCCAGTTGGCTCGGCCAGCGCTGGGCAGAGTCTCGGCTAGGGCACTTTCTCTTCCCCCACTTCCCCCGCCTCACGTTTTTCCTGTTCCTCCTCCTTTTCCGCGCTGCGGATGGTCGCTGAATCCTAAAGACTTGGCAGAGACTAGGCCCAGAAGAACCCAAGGTGCTTTCTACTAAGGGCCCTGACCAAGCCGGGTATCTGGCGGCGGTGGGTGGCTTTGGAGTTGAGTCTCCTTCCAGGCCCGTCTCTGATGAGAACCTGTCTGGGAGGGTGGATACTGAAGATCCTTTTGGTTATTTCTTGCTCCTGGCTCACCAGCCCCACCCAAGTGGGAGTGATAAGAAGTGGCGTAGGTAAATAGATTGTTGAAAGAAGAATGCAGCTGATTTACGAAGTGCCAGATGAAGAAAAATTAGGGAACAAGAACCATGAGAGTTCTAAAAAATTTTGAGGCGAGTTCACTGTCAGTTAAATGGCTAGAATCTCCCCCATCAAAGTGTGAAGCCATCAAAGGAAGAAATGATGGCTTAATAGGTTTCTGTTTGAGAAGCCCTAGTTGAAATTTAGAAATATGAATTTTATCCCACCTAGTAATAAAAGGTGAGAATAGGGTGTATGCTGGACGCTTGCTGTTTATTATTTCCCTGAACCTTCACAACTCTATGAGATCACTATTATCTTCATTTTACAGAGGGAAGAATCAAGGGTTTGAGAAGTTAAGATAACTTGGCCAGGGCTACATGGCTAGTAAGTGACCAGTTTAGGATTGAACTCACGTCACTCGTCTTTCCAAATTAAAAACCATGCAGAATTCAAGTGTATAAATTTATCTACTTAGATATGCATTTCATTACGATGTTTAATACTTAGTTTAAACGGGTGCATTTTATCTAAATTGTATCCCAGTAAAATTTTTAAAAATCATGTAGTATGAATGTTTTTATGATAAAACTCATCCAAGAAACAGCATTATGAATTTTAGCACATGATAGTTGCTGAGGAAAAACAGATGGAGGTGATATAGATATGTTATTAACATACACACTGAAAGATTGCTAACACCATAGTCAAGGATTATTTAGGTCACTTTCTCAAACTTCAGATACAAATGTACAGACTACCTTGCATAAGGGACATGCAAGTTTGTTGTGGAAATCAACCAAACAAACATAAAATTGGAAAAGTCATCTGAAGTATGTGATGCCAAACCTAACAAAAGTATGTTCCAAGTTCAGGGCATTAAAAACTTAGATACTTTTGCTAGCAGTATGCGTTAAAGTCACATTTTCTGTGTATAATATAGTGTGTATTATACTAAGCATCATGATTCCAAGCTGTGCTACAGAACTTGGACGTTTTTATTTTCAACTTAAATTTATTTACAGTTTGTCAAAATAAGCAAGGCACCAATTGTTAGTGCTTTCATGTTTGAAAGCTTAGTTGTTTTTTTTTTAAAGAAAATATATTGACTCCTTTTTCATTTTATGGTGTTCCATTGTGAAGTCTCACCAGTTTCAGAATCATTTTGAATTTAAAGCTTTAATTAAAATTTATAAATGAAATATTCTGTGAATTGGGTATTCTGAGCAATCATAGTTGCCCATACATGTGTAGAAACAGGACACAAAATAGTTCAATTCTTTTCACAAGTGCCAAAACTGGCCTTCGTAGGGTGCTTAAACTCATAATTGCCATTCTCATCCAATACAGATATGTCTATATTGGTCATTTTAACAGCCCCAATAATGACTAACTCCACAAGGCCCAGAATAGGATATAACCAATGAGATGTCACTATTAGGAATTCTGCACAAATTTTCCAAGAGACTATTTTCTTCAGTGGCAGTCATGAAGACAGTGACATGTCATGAGTAAAACTTTAATACATCAATGTGTTATCTATAATAAATGCACATTTTTTTCCTATCTAGTAGTATATCACCTTGAGTTCCTCTATCTGCATGAGATACGATTTCAAAAGCATACTTCAAATTCTTAAGATGCTTTTTGGCAAGACATGTTAAGAACCTTTAAAAAGTTTATGACCTTTGATCCAATAATTGCCCTCCTAGAAATCTATCCAAAGAAAATAGAAATTCAAGCAAAAATTTATATATAAAAGATGTTCACTGCAGTGTCATTTATAATGACAAAGATTGGAAAATCTAATCTGAACAATAGTAAAATCTTTAAACTGATATATCAATTTATGGTTATTTTAAAATATGACCATTTAAAATTAATGGAAATTTTTAAATGTGTTTCAAGTTCATTTGGTCATGTAGAGTAACACCCCAACTTTGTAAAAATACATGCATATGCATAGAAAAAAAGACTGGAAACAACTACATAAAAATGTTAACTGTGATGTTGCTGAATAGTAGGATTATAGGCCATTAAAAGTTTTTTTATACTTTAAATTTTTTTCATATTCTCTATAATCATTTTTTTATAGTCAGGGAAATAATAAATGCTACTTTTTAAAAAGAAAACAATTCTTAGAGGGCTTAATAAATTTAATAATTGACTTTTTGATTCATAACTAATAGAATGAGATATGATAAGTAACCCAGAAATAACCTCAAACAATGACTACTTTAGAAATCAACCAGTCTCACTCTGCTTCCTCCTTTCTTTCATTCTTATCCTCAACTAGTTTAAAATGTTTCCTATGGTTGAAAGCCTATTTCTTCTAAAGTAGAATAGTATAAAATGAATTAAGTCTAAAAGCTTACACCTACATAAACCTGAAATGTTAACATAAAAAATTAATAACACAAGCCCGAAAACAAACGTATATATATTATGACATGTTTCCTTCTTTCTAAAAAAGCCTAAGAGCCCCAGGCCCTGTGCTAAATTCTGTAGTAGTTCTATAACTAAAGGTTTTTTCTACTAGAACACTCATATACAGATATATTTAAACTCATCTTAGGAAAAGATCTGAAATGCTACACATTGATGTCAAGATAGTAAGTCATTGGGTTGGTAGAATTATAAATGTCTTCAGGACATTTTTGCTTGTTAGTATTTTCAGATTGTTCTATAATGTGCAAACCTCACCTTTTATAAAAATAAAAAGATGCTACCCAAAGCTGTCAGAACTGGACTTTTGGAAACCTTCCTAACTTTCAATTAGTAAAACAAATTATCAATTACAGTAAGCTGTGACAGACTAAATAATATAGTTTTATGCTCGATATCTGCATAATACTTAGGAGGAAAGAAATAAGTCCTTTGAACTTATCTATGAAGCAATTTAGGAAATCCTCTTGGAAAACTCAGTTGCACAACAACTATTGAAATAGATTATTTAAATAAACATCTTCCATTGGCAGTTGTATCAATGGAGTCATACATTGATGAAAGATTTAAAACAAGACAGGTACTTCAGTAGAAAATTAAACAAACCAAATTTCATGTGGAAGCAGACAAGTCTCCTAAAAGAATGACATCAAATTAATAACTGGCCTTTAAATAAAAACACTTGAGACATTTTTGCATGTCAGAGGATTTTAAGATGGAACATTACCAGTGGGCTAGTAACAAGGTTCATTTTACAAAGTGTATTAGCACAGTATTTTACATAAAGTAGATGTTCAATGTCTTCTTATAAAAATTTATTTTTACTCAAACTTAGGCAATAGAAAATGATTCCTAAGTTTAATTTAAAAATTAAGTTTGCTTATTCACAGGACAAAATATATGGTGCTAAGTTTTTCCCCTAAATTTGAGCATCTGGAGGAAAAACTTTCAATTAATTTGAGTATACATTTAACGAAATAAAATAAAGCCACCTGAGTGAGGCAATATGATGCACTAAAAAGCACTTTGAACACTGGAATCTACTCTCAACATTGTAGCTAAACTAGCTTGTAACCTTGGGGTTCATTTTCTAATACTCTAAAATAAGGTGGTTAAAAAAGATCGTCTCTCTCCAAGATTTCTTCAGGTTTTAAAAGTCTATGATATGAAAACAAATATAGGAAGATTCTAAAAGGTGAAAAGAAAGAAGACCACCTAGGGACATTAGGATCCAAGGCACAATACAGGGGTGAAACCTCCGGATTGTCTTTCTGCCTCATATATCCCAGACTTGGAGCTGAGGAAGCTGGCAACTAGCACAAATGAAGGAAAGCCCCAACAAAAGCCTACTCTCTAGCTAAAGGACCTGGAAAAAGGCAACCTAGCAAGACAGAATAGGTGCTATACTCCAGCCAAAGATAACAAAAAAACTGTGGCCCCAACCCCACCCACACCTGTAGAGGCCAAGTAGAAAGCTCAGACTTCTACTTTTGTTAGGTTGTAATGAAATGCCCCAACCCCTGCCTCCCCGCAACGCCCCAACCCTTTGCCACCACAAGTATGGTGTCAGAGGAAGCCTAGTGAAGAGTCAAGACTTTCACGATCACCGACCACCTGGTAGTAATAAGGCCAGAGGTCACTTACCCCACCGTTTCAGTGTCAGTGGAGTCCACTTGGGGAGCAGTAGTAAGGACCCTCCTACCTCTCCCTACCAGGGAGGTATTGGTGGAAGCCCAGCAAAGGGCTGGAACTCCCATTTCTACCTATAAATAATAAAAAGCACCCCCAACTCATGTGCTAACAGAGGCTGTAAGAGTCCAGTGCTCAACTGATCTTCTATGCCCAACTAGTAATAATGAAGTGACCACTCTCTCACCTCCCATTCTCCTGCTGGAACAGTGTCAGAGGAAATCAGCTAAAACCGAAGGTTTAAATAAAATCCGTATGTTCTCCTTTGAAGCACAAAAGTTCTTAATTTTGATGAAGTCCAGTTTACCCATTTTTAATTCTGTTGCTCAAGCTTTTGGTGTCATCTCAAAGAATCCTTTGCCAAATTCAAGATTATGAAGATTTACCCCTATGTTTTCTATAAGAGTTTTATAGTTTAGCTCTTACATTTAGGCCTTTGATCTATTTTGAGCTAATTTTTGTATATGGTGTAAGATAAGGGCCCAACTTAATTTTTTTTTCTTTTGCCTTTAGCTATCCTGTTATCCAGCATTTGTTGAAAAGAATATCTTTCCCATTGAATGGTCTTGGCACACTTACCAAAAATCAGTTGAACATGGACGTATGTGTTTATTTCTGGACTCTCAATTCTATTGATCTATATGTCTATCTTTGTGCCAGTACCACACTGTCTTGATTACTTTTGCCTTGTAATAAGTTTTGAAATCAGGAACTGTGAGTCCTCCAACTTTTTTCTACTTTGTCAATATTACTTTGCTTATCCTGAGTTCCTTGCAATTCCATATAAATTTCAGAATCAGTTTGTAAATTTCAATTTAAAAATCAGTTGGAATTCTGATAGAGATTGAGTGGAATCGGTAGGTAAATTTCAAGCATCTTAATAATGTTAAGTCTTCTGTTTCAACGACATGAATTTTTCCATTTTCTAGATCTCCTTTAATTTCTTTTAACAATGTTTTATAGCTTTCAGAGTAGAAGTTTTGACTTTCTTTTGTTAAATTTATTCCTAAGTATTTTATTCTTTTTGATACTACTGTTAATGGAATAATTTTCTAATTTTGTTTTTAGACTGTTCATTTCAAGTATGTAAAACTACAGTTAAAGAGCATTTAAGATCTTACTCCTGGCATTGTTGTTGTCAGTTTGGTTCAAATAACCTTTTATAAAAATTAAAAATAGGACGTGGTTCCATAGTGTAGCGGTTAGCACATCTGCTTTACACGCAGAAAGTCCTGGGTTCATGCCCCATTGGAGCCATAGTCCATGACCCATGGCCATGCCACCCTGAGCAAGCCTGATATCTGATCTTGGAAGCTAAGCAGGGTCGGGCCTGGTTAGTACGTGGCTGGGAGACCACCTAGGAAGACCAGGTGCTGTAGGCATAAATAATAATAATTTAAAAAGATAAAAAAATATATTAGTTAAATAAAATTAAAAAAACGATTACTTTTTTGTATATCAGTCTTTTGTCCTGTAGCCTTGTGAAATTGTTTTCTAGTTCTAATAGTTTTTTAATGGGTTCCTTAAGATTTTTTTATATAAAAGATTATTTCATCTGTGAATAGAGATAGTTTTATTTCTTTTTCTTGACTAATTGCCCTGGCCAGAATCTCTAGAATTTCTAGTGCAATGTTGAATAGAAGTAGTGAGAGTGGGCATCCTTGTCTTATTTCTAATCATAGGGGAAAAAGCATCCAGTCTTTTACCATGCAATGTGATGTTAGCTGTAGGTTTTTTGCAGATGCTCTTTATCAAATTGAGGACGTTCTCTTTGATTCCTAGTTTGTTGAGTGTTTTTATCATGAAAGGGTGTCAGATTGTCAAATGCATTTTCTGTGTCAATTGAGATTGCCTTAGTCTGCTTGGGCAGCCATAACAAAATACTGTAACAATAGAAATTTACGAATGTTTCTGACACCTTACTATCCCGTGTCTAATCAAGCAGTAAATGTGATAGAACCTGAGACGGGTAGAACTAGAGCCAACCTGGCTCTAGTCCACTTTAGGACTGTAGATGACCCAGGTGGTTAAACAGCATCTTTTTTTGGAAAGAGAGATTTGACCCAACCCTTATCATATTGTTTAACTCTCCTAACCTTTAGCAATTCATTACCGAATTCCTCCAACATCAGGCTTGTTTGTACCTATTGTACCTATGTTTGGTAGATTCAGTAGTGAAGCCATCTGGGCCTACGTTTTTCTTTGTGGGTAGTTTTGTTGTTGTTGTTGTTGTTGTTGTTGTTGTTTGATTACTCATTTAGTCTATTCATTTGTTATACTTCTATTCAAATTGTCTATTTTTTCTTGAGTTAGTTTTTGTAGTTTGTGCCTTTTTAGGAATTTGTCTATTCCATCTAAATTATCTAACTCGGCATATAATTGTTCATAGTATTCCTCCTTGTTGCTTATGCATAAACTGAACTAAATATTCCTTTACATGACCTATTCTTTCCTGTCCTTTTATTTTTACACTTAGAATGCCCTCAACTTAATTTCTACCTGTTGAAATGTATTGAAAACCTACTGGGACCAAAATTAGAGTTCTCTAGGGAATACATGAACAAATAGATAAGATAAGATCTTAGCTTTTAAAGAGCTTATGGTCTAGAATATCTCCTGAAGTGCTTTCTTCAGAAGTCCTACAAGATGCAACTTCAAAATAAAGCTCAATGATCAAAGACATGAGGGGAAAAACTATATCTTTGCTTCTGTAGGTGATTCATAATTTTCATTGACATGTTAATTGCTCTAAGAAGTTCTGCCATAGAGAAGTCCAGTGTTTACCCATATGTTTTCCCAAAAGTATTTGACCACAGAACTTTCTTTTCATAACAGCAAGTAAAAATCCAAAGAACTTCTGTTCTATGAAACACAGTTCAGGAAATAGTGGTATAGATAAAACATATACCCAAGTAATTACAGTACAAGTCATAATTGAGAGCAAGTTCTTCAAATATGAGTAGGAAGGACTGGAGAAAAGAATGAAGAAAAGGCAGAGAAGGAAATATAAATGAAACATTCCAAGAAATAGAAAAGTAGAGGCGATGGAGATAAGAGTTAAGATAGAAGGAGCTGTCAACAATGACAAGTGCTGCAGAGAGGTCAAAGAGACCAAGAAATGGCTCTCAGATTTAACAATCTTGAAGTCATTGTCAACTTTTAGAAGAACAATTCCAGGACAATGGTGGAAGCAGATAAGGAAATAATGAGTATCTAGAATAAGTATGTGAGCTCCAAGAAAGCAGGGATTTTTGTCTCTTTTATTTACTGATGTTCCTCATTGTGTAGAACCATGCCTGGTTTATTGGAAGCTCTCCATAAATATTAGTTATGTAAATGAATGAATTAATGCATACATAAGTGGTGCTTAAAAAAAGTAGAAGCAGTAGGAGTCAAAAAGGAGAGACTAGAATAACGATGTTGAGGAAGGGAACAACTTGAACATGGCTTTTAGATGGAGGAGTTTAATGGAAAAATGAAAATCAGATGCAAAAGTATGGAAAACTGATGTAACACTATCATAATTGAAGCAAGAGGAAATGAGAACAAGGTCACAAAGAGTAGAATATAAGGAGGCAAGTCCCACTTAAATAAAATGGACTCATTCAGAAGTCTCTGCAAAAAAAAAATTATTCCTCATTGTATGTTCCATATTCCCATTGACTGCATGAAAATTCACTTAAGCACCCAAGCCAGAAACTCCAGTCTTTGTTAACACATCCATGTATTTCATCTTCTTGACTGCTTAAATGGTTACCAAATTTCTTCATTCCTCCCCTATAATGCTCTATAGTCATTCCCATTTTTTATTTACACTGGCATTACTTTAAGTAAGGCATTTGTCATTTTATCCCCTAGAATATTTTCATGATTTTCTGATTAGATTCTGAATTTAGTAGCTTTCTGCTCGCAGTTTTTTCTCCATACTGCCATCAGAACTATCGTCTGAAAACACGGATATGATTATATCATTTTCTTCTTCCAAAGAGCAGCAATAACCATTCCTGACTATTCTGTTTCTTCATTTATTGAGTGCCTCATATGTGCTAGGTGCTGGGGATGCACTGCTGAATTATGATAAAGGGGCATTTCAATTTAGAGATGAAGAAACCAAATGGCCACGACAAAATGAAAAGATGCTCGAAATGTTTTTTTTTCTCCTATGAGACTGGCAAAGATTTAAAAGAATGAAAATATCCAATGTTGGCATATATGAGGGAAAACAACCTCATCCATTATTGGTGAAGGTATTATTAGATACAAACTTTTTGGAGGGCAATTTAGCAATACTTGTTAAAATTTTAATCATACCCACTTACCCTAACAATCACTATCTCTGGGATTGTGGAATTGTAAAAGACTAACTTTCTACTTCTCACAGTATTTTTCACTACTTTTCATAGTATTTCATCTTTATAAGGTATATATATTTATTTTTCAATTTGAAAAAACAAAGACAAAATGGGGGAAAAAAACGATCTTTGTTTGATGAAGTCACACTTTTAGGTCGACGTGCAAAGCTGTTCAAAATGAGTCCCTAACCCAATTCCAGCCCTACCTTCCACCATTCCCGTTTACATCTCCCTCATTCAAGACTATCCCCTATCTGTGCTTTTTCACTCCCCTCTGCCTCTGTGGAATGCCTTCCCCACCTCCTCTATTAATCAAAACAGTACTCTAATCATCTTCCCAAAACAACTCAGGAGTCACTTCCCTTTCTCTGTGCAGCTTGTCCTCCCATCTGGTTTAAATTGCCCCTCCTTGGTATTGAGGGGGTAGTTTGTTTACACCTCTGGCACAAGAAATTGGCTTGTATTGTTGTTACTTGTGTCTGTGTCTCCCTTGCCATCATTTATTCTCCACTTTATCTGGCTTTTCTATAAAATAAATGTTCATTTCAAAATATTTATTCAGTCTTGTATGTTCCATGCATAAATCCACACTTAAATTATACAGCTCTTGGCAATACCTAGTTCAGTCCTGTGAGCAATTACCTTCAAGTCACAAAATGCTATTTTGTATTAATTTGTATTTGAAGACAGTGCAGGAATTAATTAAACATGTCTATAGATGCCTGGTGTTTATTCACTGACAATGAGCCGGAATTATTACTTCACTTTAAGCCTTTCTCTGGTGATTTGTTTACAGAGTTGTGCTAAATAGCTGAATTGTTGTCATGACCCTTTGCCTAGATCTTTTCAAAACAGTCATTAGACTTGAGTTTTACATAACAAAACACATGCAAAATCACATAACCAGGAGAGAAACTGAAAACAATTCTTAGAATTTTCAGCTTGGACATGCATTAATATTGGGCTTGCAGTAATGGGTATAGCCCATGATTTTGTAACTCAACAATAATTAAATCTAACTACTTGTAAGTGCTGAAGAGTGTGTGGTTGCCAAACTGTGATAATATGTAGAATAAACTAATAATCTTAAATGAATTTGGTGAATAGGGCTCCTTTCAGTAAATCAAAGAATTAACCACTTTTTGCTGTTTGGGTGACTACACAGTTTCAGGTCCCCAAGTGGGAGTAGTTCTTAAAGCAAAAGTGACAGCCTCATTATCATTTGTAAATTTCCACTAACAAGCCAGCCTGGCAGCGTCTGTTGGCTGCATGGACTGTGACCTTTCTAACAGCCTAGTATTCATCATTGTTTTGTTTATGAGCATCTATATATGCCATGCAAGTTCCAGAGAGAGAGTTTCAGAAAAAAGATAACTAAAACTAAGAAATAAATCAAAACCAAAAAGCCAGAAACTACTTTAGCCCTTTCTTTATGATCTCAGGACTTCAGAGACCTTGAAAGATTGATTTCCTCTCACTCAAGTTTCTTATAAAATTAGCTTTGGCTCATACATCTGTAACACAGTAGTTAATTTTACAAGATAAGCAGTACATGGGAAATGTATCTGAGGGGAAAATACAGTGCTGGAAGCTCACGAGACACTTATAAGGTCATAGGACAAAGCTGCTAAGTAAAGTAGTCCTATTATAGGCCTGCAAATAGCAAAAGGTCTGCTTAGGGTTAATTTCAGTGTATCTTTCATCACATTTCACTTTTCTTCTCAGCCACCATTAAACATAAGTGAGCCTTACTCAAACCTGTTCTATGAGAGCCTTTTGAATTGCTCAGCTGAAGAGCTATCATGATTTAAGTTGTGAAATTTGAACTTTGTATTTTAGCATCCACTTCCCTGTAATGGGCCTAGAGACTGTTCTAAGCCACAGCAATGAATGTATTAACTAGTTCTTCATGTTCACAGCTACTTATGCCATTCCTAGAAACTAAATGTGCTTTCAGATAAGCACCATTGGCTATCTGAGCTGGAAAGAATGCTAGTCTTTTTAATTCATCTTTTTCATTCAATCCTCACACTTTATAGTAGGATTGAATGAAAAAGATGAATTAAAAAGACTAGCATTCTTTCCTCCCTGAGGCTCAGAAAGGCTCCTAAAGATCGAGCAGGTTCTTTGGGAACAGAGCTAGAATTAGAACCGGATGTCTCAGGTAATCTAGATTCCTAATCTAGAGCTCTTTATACTCGCAGTGACTAAACACCAGAATAATTTCTCACTTATACAGTCAGAGAAAGTTTCTGTGAATTCATTAATCTTTTTATTTTAAAAGATGCAGAACTCATTTAACTTTAGTTTATGTCAGCATTATGAAATTGCTAACAAATAAACTCCCCTAAGAAGCATCTTAGAGATACTGTTTAAAACAGTTTGATGGAACTGGCCTGTAAAAATGCTCAATGATCCACAAATTATAAATTTTCAAAAGAACATTAACTAGGACTATTAAATTTCCACCTGATTTTCAAAATGCCGTCTTGATCAACTTTCCTCAAAGAAATTGCCATCAAGTAGGTCAAATCTCTGGGGTTTCTATCTGTTGTGTTCCTAGTGGGTGCACATCCTGAGGGATATGGAATTCCTGTGGAAGACGCAGTCTCCTCTTGATACTTTTTCCTTAACATGGTCTCGGTATTTTCCAAGTGTGTATTTCCCTTAGAACTTAATAAAAATGCAATGTGAACTTGCATTTGAAAAAATGATTCCATAGTCAAGTAAATTTAAGAAAAACAGTTAACCTAGTTGCTCTTATGATGCTAATTGATTATTCATTCAAGAAATATTTGTTCAGTGCCTACTCTGTGTCAGGCACTCTGTTAGGTGCTTAAGATACTGAGGTCAACAGAAAGGATATATCTCTGCTCTCATGGAACTTATAGACAATATGATGTATGTAGCTTTTTCCTTCTGTTGAATAAATTCTTAAGTTAATACCCTCTTAAGAATTCATTCTTAAGTTAAATTCTCAGAAATAGGACAATGAATTGCATAATTAATAATTTGCAATAATAATAAATACTTTGAATGAAAACCCCAAAGGGCTATGGGAGGATATAATAAGAGGATTTAATAGAGATTTGTTACCAGAATCTCTTGTGGAGGTCGCTCACCTTAGTGAGATTCTAAATCTGGCTGTGGGTGGGGAGAACTTGGTATTTTGAAAGCGCCTCCTGTCACTTCCAAGGCCTTCCAAAGCCTTCCCTTTCCTTTGTGAGAACCCTGCACCACACCTAGGAGCTCCATTCCGGGGCAGAGCAAAAATCCAACACATTCTTCTCAACTCTGGGTGTTCTAGATGAGCAACAAGCAGCAATTGGCCCTAAAACAGGGTCAAGTACAGAAACTTAGGCAAGAGTGATTCAAGGCTCTCACCATTAAAGACTCTGACATTTCCTTTAAACTTGACATGTAAGCAAACTTTCTGAAATATAAAAAATATTCACTTTTGTGTTAAGAACCATGCGAATGTTCATACCCTTTGATTCGGCAATCCACTCCTAGAAATTTAACTTAAGAATTAATTCAACAGAAGAATAAAGCTACATACACTAAGGTGATCGTTGTATAAGTATAATCACATAAGTATAATCACAAAGAGAAAAAAAGAAAACAATCTAAATATTCTACATTTGAGAACTATTAGATCATGGTATATTAACTTGTTGGAATTATTAACTTGTGGCCATTATGTCAACTGTGGAAAAATATACAGTAATGGCAAGTGAAAAGGCAGAATACAAAATTGTATGCTAAGGAATACAAGCTACATAAAAATGGGTGCGCAAAACACAGATGACAAAGTTGAATGGAATCAATTTGCTAAGGCGGTAGGACAACAGGATAGAAACTCATTATGAACTGACTTAAGCAAAAAGGAAAACATTCTTTGGCTTAAATAACCAAGCCTTCAGTACAGCAGCAATACACTGCCCTTAGCAATATCTTGAAAGTGGGACACAAATTGCCATCAGGATTTTGTATCACTCCCTCCACTTCTTGGCAGCAGAGAAGTCTCTTTCCTCTCAACCTAACTTCTTCACAAAATGAGATCTTCATCTTCCCAAGATGAGTTTAGATCCTTTTAAACTCACCTAATACCTTCCTACTGGGATGAAAGTGCTTGCTCAGTTCCAGTTTAAGAACAGTTCTGGGGAAGGGTCATGATTGGCCTGGCTTCAGTCATGTGCTCATGGGCCAACAATGGCCAAGCTACCATGTTGGGTACTTGCTTCTCAACTAAACATATGATCAAAAAAAAAAAAAAAATCTGAGTCATTTAAGAATACTAACTTCCATTAGGATCCAGTGTCTAGAGGAAGAGGGGAGCATTTTCCTAAAAGGAGAGAGGTGTTACTTCCAGTGGAAATTAATTTGCCTATTGTTTAATTTAACATTTTAGAGAGATATTTCATTCTTTTAGTGCTACTACCAGTAGCAGATTGTGATTTCCCAATGCAGCAAGCTTTATTACAAGGTCACATGGTACAATGGATAGAGCACTACACTGAATGGCAGGAAAATGGATTCTTGTAGCTCTACCATGAATCAGCTGTATGTCCTTGGGCTAGTCCTTGTCAACATAAGAAGTGTTCGAACCTCTAGAGAATTTTTATAAGAGATTATTTGAGCCAAACTGATGACATTCTAGGAAACAAGATCTCGAATGCTCCAAGGAATGATGGTTTGTTGTTTCTTTTATACATTTGGAATTAAGGCAGGAACTTGAGGAAGATTACATGAAGATATGAGAAAGCAAGGCAGGGATTGGATTACAGGATAGCTAACAAGATTATGTGCTCTTTTTTGAGGGTGTTTATGCCTTGGAGGGGGTCTGGAAAAGAAAATTACTTAGGCATTTCAGAGGTCAGATACACAAGAATAATGGACAGGGCTTGCTTAAAGCAAAGATAAACTTTTTACTTAAAAAGTTATATGCCTGGGATGTGACTACCCACCACACCTGCCCAGTTAGGAATTTATGATCAGAGCACTTTTCATCACTGGGCTTGTCAGTTTTATCACAGAACTTTGTCCACATCCTTAAACTTCTCTAGATTTCAGTTTCTTCATCTCTACCAGAAATGGTGTTATCTCCATGAAGGCAGGAACCAAGTCTGTCTGAAATGGAGATTTTCCTTTAGGAACAACTGTGGGGGCTTGGGTTAAGCAGAAGAAAAAGATTAACCGTGATGTGGTTTTAACAAAGGCCTCAGCTGATCCCATGGGAAGCTCTAGGCTTACAATGGCCTTTCAGACTTATCACCAATTTCAGCAAATAGGCATACCCATTTATATGCCCATTTAGACTGGATATGGACTATCCCTATGGAGGGACCATAAATTTGGGCAAGGCAGTTTCCTCAGCCTCAGGAAATTTCTAGAGTGAGATTCAGTTGAAAGCTGGCGGCAGCCTGTACACCCAGCTACTGGGAGAATGAATGCCTTGGTCCTGAAGGAGGGTATCTAGGCAGCACATTACGGCATCCACTACGATCAGTGTGTTTGAAGCACCAATAAGTACAGTACCTGGCACAGGATAGGTGCTCCTTTAATATTTGCTAAGTGAATAAATTATAAAAAAGGAAGATGTGGATTAGCTAATCCTTTTCAGCAATATTGTGTACATCTGTCTCCTGCAGGATATGTGGAAAAGGTAGTGAATCAAAATACTCACAGTTTTTTTTATAGTTGTTATTAAATAAAGGGCTAGGAATAGGAATAGAAAAATGTCTACTAAAATTAATGTTGACTGACCATTCTGGCTAGAAAAAATAAAACATTTTTTGTGGTTGAGTTAAAAATAGAAAGCATTAAGGAAGCAGTTATTCTAGCTATTATATAGAATCAAACTGTGCTGTCCAGTACAGTAACTGATAGCCACAGGAGGCTATTTAAATTAATTAAAATTAAATACAATTTAAAATCCATTGCCTCGGTCACACTAGTCACATTTCAAGGGCTTAGGAGTCATATGCAGCTTTTGGCTACCACATTAAACAGAAGAGATATAAAACTTTTCCATCATCACAGAAAGCTCTGTTGAACAACACTGGTGTACACTGAATGATTGTGTTTTTTACATCCATTCAATAAAAATCTAATTTACTCTCATGAATTCTGCTGCTCATTATTGTGAAAGTGCTGGAACTGGAGCTAAATCTTTAAAGGGCTTGGGTGAAAAGGATTGCCTTGAATCCACATTTCTTCTTGGAAATCCAAGTAGGACAGGACAATACTAAAATGGAAGAAATATTTGCTGTCATTTCATCGTGTTGCTGACATCTGGATCAGCTGGGTAACCAAGACAAAAGGCCTTGGGCTTCTGAAATGTGCTCTCCTCCTGCTCCCCACAGCCAGTGAGACATGACTTCAAGCCTCAAACTGTCAAGATTTAGACATTTGACAACGAGATTTGTGTTCTTTCTAAATGTCTCCTAGAATTTAGGCATTAGTTATGAGACTGATATATTGAAGCCCAGACGAATTGTCTCTTTTTTTTTATTATTAATTTTTTTGGCCTGACATATTATTGAAAACTTTGAACATACACAAAATAGCAGATTCATATGATTAATTCCCAAGTACTCATCAAGCAGTTTTAAGTTATCAAATCAGAACCTATCTTGTTTCATTTACATACTGACCCGCTCTCTCTACCCTGGATTAACTTGAAACAAATTCCAGATACATATCATTTCATCTGTAAATATTTTCCTATATATCTCTAAAAGATAGAGATGCTTTTAAAAAATAATATTAACCACAATGCTATTATAATGCCTTAAAAAAAACTAATAATTTCTTTATACCTTCAAATATTCAGTCATCTCAACAAGGTCCATACAATAACAATGGTTGATACATCTTTTAAGTCTTTAAATCTTTAAGAAGTCTTTCATCTCTCTCTTTATTCTTCATAACTTTTTGTAGAGGAGATCAGGTCTTCTGTCCTGTAAAGTTTTCCAGATCCTGACTGGACTTTGTTCATTGCATCCTCATGGTATAATTGAAGATGTCCCTTTGTCCTGTAAATGGATAGATGGGCCTAGAAGCCTGATTAGATTCATATTCGACTTTTTAAAAATTTTGTATCATGTCCTTCTATTTGGTTAAAGTATCAAATAATGATGTGATCAGTTATTGCTAATCGATGCCTAGAACCATTAATTCAATTTTAGACTGCAAAACTGTGACATTCTAATTTTATAATTTTCTTCATTTATTAGTTAGAATATATCCATAAAAATGACATGTCTCCTCATTAACTATTCAGTTATCCAGAGGTAAAGTTAACATAGGAAAGGCAGCATAAATGCTTACTTTCTTCTCCTTATTACCAGTTTTCGAAAGAGCCAATTCCTTCCTATCCCCCAGAAGAATTATTGTGAGCTTTTATTTTCTCAGTTTGATTATAAGAGATAAACATATTTGATGTATTTTAATGTATGTAGCTGTTTTTCTTACATAAATTGTCCCATCTTCGGCCATTGGGAGCATCTTCAGGTTGGTTCTGGAGTCCTTTTGACTTCAGTCATCTTTAATAATTTCTTTATTATCTATTATAACAATATGTACCTATTTTCCAATATGTTTGCTTTACTATTATTCCATATTCCCCTGCAAATACACCAGTCACTGTGCAGTCTCAGAACCTGAGATGTTTCTTATATAAGAATAGAGAGATGCAGTCCTTTATATCTTCAATACATTTTGAATAACTTATATTCATTTATTATCTATTTACTAAATAGTTACTGAGAATTTGCAATGTATTGGGTACTAGTATAATTCTCAATTCAGCAGAAAAGACAGACAATAAAAAATTATATAGTTATATGTAAGTGTGCTACAGTGAAAAAGATTGTTAAACTGAAGGAGAGGGTGCAAGGAGCATATATAACACCTGGTGTGTAGTATAGGGAACGCTTTCCTGAGGAAGAATGTGAGAAGCAGAAATGCCAAGGGTAAGTAGAATGATTTAGCAAAGCAAAGGGGTAGAGACAGGACAGCATGTGCAAAGTCTGGAGGTGGAAAATACTTATCACATTCAAGGAACTGAAAGGCCTGCATGAGCTAGACTGTGGCGAAGGAGAGAAGGTTCTCCACGAAGCTGGAAATGCATGTGGAGGTCAAACGCAGGGCCTTGGGGGTCATGTCTAAGAATTTTAGACTTCATCCTTAAAGGAATGGGAAGCGACTGGAGTGTTTTAATAGAGAAACAACACGATCAGATTTCCATTTTTATGAGTCTACTCTAGCTGTTGTGTGGAGAATGAATTGGTAGGGGGAGAATAAAAATGAAAACTGGAGGTTAATACAGGTGAAAAATAATCATAGGGTCTCAAATAAGGTGACAGCAGTGAAAATAGAAATGGACAGATTTCAAGAGATTTATGGACAAAAGCTAGCCTGTGCTTACGAGGAAACAACGGGAGCATTCTCACTAAACTCGTGAATAAAACAAGACATCACTATCACCATGGTTATTTTATATTGTTCTAGATATATTAGTCAATGCAATTGGACAAGAGGAGGGAATACATTGTGTCAAAACTGGAAAGGAAGAGTTATAAAGTATCGCTATTTATAAATGATATGTTACATATCTGGAAACTCCAAGAGAATCAAATGGAAAATTCATGATAAACAAGAAATAAATTTATGTATATAAATCAATAGTTTTTATGTATACAAATAGCAATCAGTATAGTGGAGAAAAGGCATTATTTACAGTAGCAACAAAAAAGATAAATTCCCAGGAATAAGCTTACCAAGAAATATGCAACATCTATATGATGAAAACTTTAAATGTTCCTCAGGAATACAAAAGAAGACTTGAACAAAAGGAAAGGTCCATCATGTTCTTGGATAGGAAAGCAGAAAACTCAATCACAAAATATCAGTTCCCTCTACATTAATCAATACATTTAGAAACAAATACATCTTTGATTACATTGGCAAAAGTAGTCTGGGTCACCTAATAGATGAAAACAAAAGCCAGGAGATAGTGGGAAGCTGAAATGCAAAGTGTAAGTAGATAATGTTAGCTGAGTGTCTTTTTTATGAGAGTGGAGACAGCACAGCATGTGTAAAGGTCTGGGGGTGGGAAATACTTGTCACATTCAAGGACTGAAAGATGTGCATGAGGTAGGCTGTAGGAAGTGAGAAAGAAAGGGTATGGGAAGAAGCTGGAAAGGTAGTGAGTCCAGAAGCAGTGAATAGAAAGTGAGGCAGTGGAGACTTGGGGTGCAGGCAACTCTGTCAGGAAGACTGGTTGCTCAAGGAGTGGGAATAGGGTGCTAGGCACTATCTGATTTTCAAGGGAAGTACTCAGCCCCACCCTGGCTCCCTCTAAGAGGGCAACATAAGGATTCTTCATTGCTACATTCAGGGTGATGCTGTATACAAACTAGACCTTCATGGATGCCTCCTGAGATCACTGGACTGAGGAACCTTGCTCCTTCCTAGTACCCATGGCTTTCACTGTTGGTGACTTAGCAGTACATTTCTTCAGCCCTTTTCAGTTATATACTGTTCTTTTCACAAGACAACCCCACACTTAACTTAATGCCAGCAGGGGATGAACTTGGCATTACCCAATATCCTGCGCAAGAGCATTAACAAATGATGTGGCAGTATAGACCTAAGAAATGTGATTTAACATACTTAACTAATGTCTAATGCCTGATTTCCCATCCCAGAGAAGCTCGGGCCCTGGGAAGGTGACTTGAAGTCCATTTCCTGGAACAAAGGCACACAGCAGTCCTGCTTCATGAGCTGCCAATAAAACTGTCAGAATCTATTTAAGAAAATCAGGCTAGTCTGGCTGTGTTTATTGAGAATAGCCATATGAGACAAAGAAGAAAAGAGTTTTCATTCAATTCACAGTTATTTATTGAGTGCCCACTACATGCCAAATCCTGTTCTAGATGGTAAGCATACAGAAATGAGCCAAGCAGACAAAACATTTGTCCTCATAAAGCTTACATTCTAGTGGGGGGAGATAGAAAATAAAGATAACAGATAAAATATGTGTATATTAGAAGGTAGTAAGTGCTAAAACTTCAGTTAGCATAACAAATTGTCTATAGGGCATTTTTAGGTCACAAATGAGTGTTTGTAGGGAGCCTAGATAAGGTGGATATTCATTATTATTATATTAGATATTAGGTAGAATGGTCAGTGAAGAGCTCTCTGAGGAGGTGACATTTAAGCTGAATCCCGAAAAATGAGGAGCCAGCCTTGTGAAGAGTGAGGAAGGGGGAGAAATATTTCAAAGGCCTGAGTTAGGCAAGAATTTGGAATATTCAAAAACAGAAAGAAAGTCAGTTTCTGCAGGGGAGAGATCTTAAGCTAGGGGTGAGATTCTAAACATGAGGCTGGGGAGGCAGGCATGACCCGATAAGAGATGTGGGTTTCTCCTAACTCATTGTGCTCATTATGGCACAATTATCTATGCTACTGTAACACTGCCCACTCAGATCTCATTGGCTAACTCAGCTGCCTGGCCTGAGCTCAGAGAGAGTACCACTTAAGAAATTCCCAAGAGTGGCCAAAACAGACCTAATAAAGTCTATGCTCTAAAGCTCACACACAACACTCTTCAAGAAGGAGCTTCTGGGATTTTCACTCAGGTCATTACTTTCATGTTAAATACTCTTTTAATAAATTTCCTTATCTGGTTTCCAAGCCCATAGCAGATTACAAGCAACAAATTAGAGGGGCAGTGGGGGAAGGGAGCAGGCTCTCTGTTGACATTTTAATTCAGTGAGTCATTATGCTTGGAAACCACCTTTCCCCATGACTGATCTAATTCTATATCACAAGGACTCCAGAATTCATCTGAACACTCTTATGACATTTACATTTACTATGCCATGATGTAGTAGTTAGAACACTGATACACTTTAGTACCAAATACAAATCCTGACTCCAGCATTCCATAATTCTATGGGACATTGTGTCTCAGTCATTTTTGAATTCACCCATAACTCACCCCCATACTCCAAGCCAAAGATAATGCTAGTCATGTAATCATGCGTAATAAATGAATCTTAAATGAATAAATGAAAGTATGATCTTGGTTAAGTTGCCCTCTCTGAGCCTCAAATGCCTCATATATAGACGGCAATAGCGTCACTACTTCAGTGGCTTGCTTGGAATGTTAAAAACTATATATGTAGAAAGCAATGTAAATTATAACACACAGTATAAATGCAAGATATTTTGCTACTTGAGGCTGAGTCAGAGGTGTCCTTCAAAGGGTCAAGGGAACCTTTAGGTCCCTGTGTCTATGACATGAAGTAGTTGCCACTAGATGGCAATGTTTTCTTAAGTCACATTAAGACATTTTTGTGTCCACCCTAGTGGTCTTCATTCTGGGAGTCCTCATACCACTGGGAGTAGAGACTTTTCCAAGATGTGCTTAATTGTGGATAGCTTTGAGGAAATCAGTTTTCCAGTCCTCAACTTCTAT
>NW_011889352.1:1003365-1025326 GCF_000151845.1 Pteropus vampyrus
TTTCTCCTAACTCATTGTGCTCATTATGGCACAATTATCTATGCTACTGTAACACTGCCCACTCAGATCTCATTGGCTAACTCAGCTGCCTGGCCTGAGCTCAGAGAGAGTACCACTTAAGAAATTCCCAAGAGTGGCCAAAACAGACCTAATAAAGTCTATGCTCTAAAGCTCACACACAACACTCTTCAAGAAGGAGCTTCTGGGATTTTCACTCAGGTCATTACTTTCATGTTAAATACTCTTTTAATAAATTTCCTTATCTGGTTTCCAAGCCCATAGCAGATTACAAGCAACAAATTAGAGGGGCAGTGGGGGAAGGGAGCAGGCTCTCTGTTGACATTTTAATTCAGTGAGTCATTATGCTTGGAAACCACCTTTCCCCATGACTGATCTAATTCTATATCACAAGGACTCCAGAATTCATCTGAACACTCTTATGACATTTACATTTACTATGCCATGATGTAGTAGTTAGAACACTGATACACTTTAGTACCAAATACAAATCCTGACTCCAGCATTCCATAATTCTATGGGACATTGTGTCTCAGTCATTTTTGAATTCACCCATAACTCACCCCCATACTCCAAGCCAAAGATAATGCTAGTCATGTAATCATGCGTAATAAATGAATCTTAAATGAATAAATGAAAGTATGATCTTGGTTAAGTTGCCCTCTCTGAGCCTCAAATGCCTCATATATAGAAGGAAATAGCGTCACTACTTCAGTGGCTTGCTTGGAATGTTAAAAACTATATATGTAGAAAGCAATGTAAATTATAACACACAGTATAAATGCAAGATATTTTGCTACTTGAGGCTGAGTCAGAGGTGTCCTTCAAAGGGTCAAGGGAACCTTTAGGTCCCTGTGTCTATGACATGAAGTAGTTGCCACTAGATGGCAATGTTTTCTTAAGTCACATTAAGACATTTTTGTGTCCACCCTAGTGGTCTTCATTCTGGGAGTCCTCATACCACTGGGAGTAGAGACTTTTCCAAGATGTGCTTAATTGTGGATAGCTTTGAGGAAATCAGTTTTCCAGTCCTCAACTTCTATATGTCCTCTTTCCTAAAATTAACCTGCTTGAGAAAGTACCTGTGTTAATCGTACGTAGCCCTTCTCCAACTTTCAAAAAGGAAAATCACACCTATTATTCATCCCAAATGTGATTCTGTGGCACCACCAGGTGAATAATATAAGTGGTTAACAAGAAATCAGTTTTTATCTTTTACATACTTTTGTGAAGAATGAAAGTTGGCTTTAGAAATGGGATATTTTGGCTCATATTATTACGGTCTGAACAAAATATACAGTTCAGCAGGGTGACGAAAATAGGCTTCTCTCATCCCCTAAGAATTATCAAAGAAAGCTTTTATTTTAAGGAGACAAAGCAGAGAGAGCATCTTTTTTAAAAATGCTAAACGGTAGTTTTTTCCGCATACTCAAATACAATTATTTTTACCTATTCTCCATATTCATCCCAAAGTCATGTCATTAGCATGAAAGAAAGATGTTGGAATGACCAAAGCAGTTTATTATTTTAGATGTAACTAAAATATTTTCTAGAGTCACCAAATTTTTCATTGCACATTAGCTAAAACAAACCAAATTTTACATGCTCTTTTAAATTTAGTGTATTATTCAGTAAGATAGTTATAAATTATTTTTATCAAATCATATGACATTTATTCTAATTTTAGACAATTCTCATCTTTATTTAATATTATTTATTTTATTTAATATTATCTATTTTTTATGAAAAAAAATTGAATTATATGTTACATGCCAGATCAGTTAATTTTTGCAGTCTACATCCTTCCATTTCATTAAATCCATGGGAAAAGTTTTATCATAATGTCTAATGCAATCGCAGTGCTATTTCTTATCTTTATACCTGAGACATTTATTTATTGTCAGAAGCAGAACCCCAGAGTTTGATACAAATATGGATACATTCGATCAAAGAAATATCAGGACTTGTATTATATTCTTTGCTTTATCAATAGCTTATACTTTGGCTATACATGACATTATATTATTACAAATTAGTTAATGATTTATTACATTGATTTATTATATTGTTTTTCTAAGTTTAAAAAATAATTTAAAACATAGATAAATGAATTCTGTCTACTTTAAAATAACTTGATCGGTTTTAATCCTTATAACTACCCTTGAAATAGATCCTATTAGTTCCCCCACTGAATGGTTAGGTAATTTATCCATAGTCACAAAAGCAAAAAAAGGGCTCAGAGCAAGCCAATATAAATATCACCATGTATTAAAACTTAAGCAAGTTATGCTTTATATATTCCAACTTTACATAGTAAAAATAATCTTATCTGGTTTCCAAGCTTATAGCAGATTGGAAGAAAACTAGAATTAGGAGGTAGCATCTACCAAGAGCTATTATATTAGTGAGAATTGACATTGACAGTCAACAACCAAATAGCAAGAAAGAGAGAAAAGAGCTATATAAAGCAATCCTCGAGATGAAAAAATGGTACTATTTTAGTGAAGGTGCTAAAAATCCTACTCTACAATACTGTTTTTAATTAAATTAATATTTAATATCTACATTATCATGACCATAAATATTTTTTACTGAGTCACGTAGTATATAATTATTTAAGTTGGACAGCTGCTGTTTTCCCTGGAAGTAATAATTGCCTCATCTTCTCTATTATAGTTTTCTAGATACCTAATACTAATTCATTGGTGTCAAACTCTGACAATACTGTAAAATGTCCTATAATGTAGTCAAATATTTCAGGTAATGTTTTATTTTTTTCTTGGAGACATCATTCTGGAGACTTTTGTTTTTTGGCTCTAGCCTAGACAGGTTCTCGGTATGCCTGTCATTCATCTATATTCCCAGGAATTCTCATCACTACCTTCCTACGTGTTCTTTTCTCTCCTGTGTTCAATCTCTTGTTTCATGGATTCCTTCTCTTTCCTAATTTAATCCCTCATTTAGGTGGAACACATTCTCCAATAACTTTCTGAGAAATGATGAGTGGGAAGCAACTTATCTGAGATTTTATATGTCTGGAAACAAGCTATATTCTACCCTTAAACTTGATTAATAGTTTAGCTGGCTAGAAGATTCTTCAGAATTTTGATAGCCTTCCTCAGCTGTCTTCTAGATTCCAGTATATTCTCTTGGAAAGTCAGATGATATCCTGATCCTCAAGCCTTTAGATGTTACCTGCTTTTTCTCTATGGAAGCTCCATAGTTTCACGATGAACTTTCAGGATGACTGGTCTTGCTTCATTTATGTATAATTTACATATTATAAAATATACCAATTTCAGTGTGTAATTAGATGTTTTAATAGATGCATGCAGTAATATAATCTCTACCACATCATAATATAAAATATTTCCAACATTCCAAAAAGGTCCTTCTTTGCAGTTTATCCCCTACTCCCAACCCCTGGTGCCTGAAAACTCACAATTAGCTTTCTATCACTATAGTTTTGCCTTTTCTAGAATTCAATATAAACAAAAGCATATAGTATGTAATCTTTTATGTCTGGCTTCTTTCCCTTGGTATTAATTTTTTTGAGATTCCTCCATTTTGTTGTGTACATCAGTAGTTTCTATCCTTTTGTTGCTGAGTAGCATTCCATTTTATCAATGTAATGCAATTTATTTATCTATTCAAATACCCATTGGGGTATTTCCAAATTTGGGCTGTTATAAATAAAACTGCTATTAGCATGCATGTACAAATCTTTGTGTGAATCTGTTTTCATTCCTTTTGGATAAATACTTAGGAGTGAAGTTTCCAAGGCATTTAATAAGTATATATTTAACTTATAAGAAACTACCAAACTGTTTTCCAAAGTGTCAACTGTCTTTTCATGAGAATATTTGCCATTTGTATATCTTCTTTGGAAAAGTGTCTATCAAATCTTTTACCCATTTTGTATTGGATTATTTGTCTTGTTATTTTAGGGTTGTAAGAGTTCTTTATATATTCTGGGTACAAGTCCTTTGTTGGATATATGTTTCATGAATATTTCCTCCCAGTCTCTGGGTCGTTTTTTCTTTTTCTTAAAAGTATCTTTTAAAGCGGTGGTCCCCACCCTTTTTGGCTCCAAGGACCAGTGCTCCTATGAGAATCTAATGCCAGATGATCTGAGGTGGAGCTGAGGCGGTGATGCTAGCGCTGGGGAGGGGCTGCAAATACAGACGAAGCTTCGCTTGCTCATCTGCCGCTCACCTCCGGTCTGCGGCCCAGGAGGCAGGGGGACCCCTGTTTTAAATTGCAAAACTTTTTAATTTTGATTAATTCCATGTAATAGATTGAATACTCTTCCCTCAAAATTCATGTCTACCCAGAAACTCAAAAAGTGATCTTATTTGAAAATAGGATCTTTGCAGATGTGATTAAGATAAGAATTGAGATGAGATCATACTAAATTAGGGTAGGCCTTAAAACCAACAATACTATCTTTATAAGAGACAGAAATGGATACAAAGAGTCACAAAGAAGAAGGCCACGTGAAAATGGAGACAGAGATTACAATTATGTTGTAAATAGGTTCTGGTACCAGTTCTAGTACATGGGAGTTTCCTCCACACCAGCTGAGTGTCCTACAGTTCAATTCAATTCTGACACTATCTACCCAGAGATAACATCAGATTCCACAGGTTAAGAGCTCAGTCCCACAAGACTGCCCTTTGCTTCAGAAGTCAATTGCAGGTCCAGGTTGTTACCTTTACTTCTGACCAACTAGCTATAAATTGGAGGTACCCACGACCCCCTCCTTGGGTTCAATTAATTTGCTAGAGTAGCCCACAGAACTCAGGAAATCCATTTACTCACTAGATAACTAGTTTATTGCAAAGGATATTAAAGCGTATGAATCAATAGCTAGATGAAGAGATACCCAGCACAAGGTCCTGAACAAAGAAGCTTCTGTCTTCATGAAGCTTAGGGCCTGGCACAGTGGCATGTGGAAGTGTTCTGGTTACCCAATCTAGAATCTCTTCAAACCCATCCTTTCAAGTGTTTATGGAGGCTTCATCATGCAAGCATGATTGCTTAAATCACTGGCCATTGATAATTAACTCGAACTCCAGGCCCTCTCCCCTCCCAGGAGGTCAACGGGGTGGGACTGAAAGTTCCTACCCTCTAATCACAGGTCGGGTCTCCTGGTGACCAGCCTCCATCCTCGAGTGGGTTCCAAAAGTCATCTCATTAACATCAAAAACACTTTTGCAGCTATCATCACTTAGGATATTCCAAGAGTTTTAGGAGCTCTGTGCCAGAAAAGGACAAAGATCAAATATGTACTTCTCATAATAAATCATAACATCACACGCTGCCACAAGCCAAGGAACTCCGGGAGCCACCAGAAGCTTAGAAGCAAGAAGGGATTCTCCCTTGGAGCCTTCAAAGAGAATGTGGCCTTGCCGTACCTTGATTTTGGACTTTTGGCCTTCAGAAATGAGGGAAAACACATTTCTGTTGTTTAGGCCACTCTGCTTGGGGCAACTTGTTATGGCAGCCTTAGAAAACTAATACAGTTCAATTTATCAACTTTTTTCTTTTGTAGTTCTTCCTTTTTCTGTTCTATTTAAGAAATTTTTGCCTTATACAATGTCACTAAGATTTACTTTCTTTCTGTAGCAGTTTTATAGTTTTAGACCTTACATTTAGGTCTATAATTTATTTTACATTAATAACTTATATGCTATGAAATAAGAATTGGGGTTAATTTTTTTGCTTATGAATATCCAATTACTCCAGCATCATTTATTGAAAAATTTTATCCATTCCCCATTAAATTACTTAGGAAACTTCGTCAAAAATTAGCTAGTAATAATTCTGTGGGCCTGTTTCTGGACTCTTTATTCTGTTCCATTGGTTTTCTTTCTACCAATATCACAATGCCTCGATTTCTATAGCTTTATAAGTTTTGAAAACAATTAAGTCCTCCAACAATGTTCTTTTTCAAAACTGTTTTGGCTTTCTAGGTTTTTAATTTCCATCTAAATTTTAGAATCAGCTTGCCAATTTCTACAATTGGGATTTTGATTGGAATTGCATTGGAGATGTTAACCTAAAAATAAAAAGGCCTTTCAGAGTGAGAGGCAACAAGCATTTATTTGAGATCAATAAAAATAGCTATGCGAGACACACTGATTCAGGCAGAAGCCCAAATAGTGTTTCCATTAGGAGACACTATTTATAAGAAAGGGAAGGGGAACTATTACATCAATAGAAGGAAGACATTTCTATTGGTGCAGATAACATAACAGTGATGTTAATTCTAAATAATGTTTTTAATTTTCAATCTGGTAGTCATAATATCTGCTTTCTTATTATCTTTGTAAACAGTTCTTTGGGGCACTATGGTTGCTTTAGTACCACTCCAAAGGTTATTTTGTCCTATTTTAACATTCCAAAGGTTTGAGGCATAAGACATGTAGGGCAGTTCCTCTGGCATGGCAGCTCCAGCTCCATTTTAAAGTGAGTGCATTTTTATTTTTTTATTATTACAAATTAGTGGTTCTTAATGAAAGGCAATTTTTATGCCCAAGGGGATTTTAGGCAATGTCTGGAGACATTTTTGATGGTCTCAGCTAGGAGGTGCTACTGGAAGGTAGTAGACAGAGTCCAAGGATGCTGTTAAACATCCTACAATGCACACCCTCTCACAACAAAGAATTATCTGGACCAAAATGTCGATAGTTTTACTGCTAAGAAAACTTGCTTTAAAATGTAGATTATTTTTAGGAGCCATGATATCTTAAAGATGTAGAATCTTTTGATCCACAAACTAAATATTTTTCGCCATTTACTTAGGTCTTTAATTTCTCTTAGCAATATTTTGTAGTTTTCAAATTCATCACTATCAACCATCACCACTAATTCCATAACATTTTCATCATCCCAAAGCTATACCCATTAAACAGTTACTCCCTATCCTCTCCCTCCCTCTCTTCTGCCTCTGACAGCCACTAATCTGCTTTCTGTCTGTATGAATTTGCCTCTTCTGGATATTTCATATAAATAAAATTATATAATATGTGGCCTTTTGTGTCTGGCCTCTTTCTCTTAGCATAATGTTTTTAAGTTCATCTATGTTGTAGCATGTGTCAGTACTCTATTCCTTTTATAGCTAAATAATATATGCCACATTTTGTTTATCCATTCATCAGGTGATGGATACTTGGATTGTTTCCATCTTTCGGCTATTGTGAATAGTGATGCTGTGAACATTCATGTACAAGTTTTTCTCTGAATGCCTATTTTCAGTTCTTTTGGGTATGTACCCAGGAGAGGAATTGCTAGGTCATATGGTAATTCTGTGTTCAATGTTTTGAGGAACCACCAAACTGTTTTCCACAGAAGCAGCACCATTTTACATTCCCACGAGCAATGTACAAAGATTCCATTTTCTCCACATCCTTGTCAACTCTTGTTAATTTCCTTTTTTAAAAAAATTGTTGTCATCCTAGTGGGTATGAAGTGGTATCTCATTAAGGTTTGATTTGCAAATGATTAATAGTGTTGAACATCTTTTGGATAGCTATTTTTAGAGAAAAAGACAATTGGATTTTTTTCTTTTTGTTGTTGAGTTGTAAGAATTCTTTGTCTAGCTACTGGACCTTTATCAGATATATGATTTGCAAATATTTTCTTTCATTCAATGAGCGCCTTTTCTCACCCTCTTGATAGTGTCCTTTGATGCATAAAAGTTCTTAATTTTGATGAAGTCCAATTTATTCATTTTTTTTTTTGTTACTTGTGCTTTTGGTATCATATCTAAGAAACCATTGTCAAATCCAGGGTCACGAAGATTTAGCCTTATGTTTTCTTGTAGAGTTTTATAGTTTAGCTCCAATATTTAGGTATTTAACTGTTTTGAGTTAATTTTTATCTATGATATGAGGTAAGGATCCAACTTCATTCTTCGGCATTTGGATATTCACTTATCCCAGTACCATTTGTTTAAGAGACTATTCTTTGCTCATTAATTGGTATTAACATTCTTGTTGAAAATCAATTTACCGTAAATGTATGGGTTTATTTCTGAACTCTCAATTTTATTTCATTGATCTATATCTATCCTTATGCCAGTTTTGATTACTATAGCTTTGTAATAAGTTTCAAAATTGGGAAGTGTGACTCCTCCTGCTTTATTCTTTTTCAAAATTTTTTGGCTATTCAGGATTCATTGCAATTACATATGAATTTTAGAATTAGCTTTTCCAGTTCTGCAAAAGAGGCCATTGGGATTTTGATAGGAATTGCATTGAATCTGTAGATTTCTTTGGGTAATATTTTCATCTTAACAATATTTAATTTTCCAATCCATGAACACAGGGTATCTTTCTATTTATGTATATCTTCTCCTATTCCTCTCAGCAATATTTTATAGTTTTCAGTGTACAAATCTTGCACATTTTATATTAAATTTACCACCAATTAGTTTGTTTTTGATGCTATTGTAAATATTTTTTCATTTTAATTTTTTGAGTATTTGTTGCTAGTATATAGAAAAATAACAGCTTTCTGTTTATTGACCTTGTATCCTGTGAACTTGCTAAACTCATTTATTAGTTCTAGTAGCTTTTTGTAGATTCTTTAAGATGTTATATGTATAATGATGTCTTCTGTGAATATAAAGAGTTTTGCTTTTTCTCTTTCACTCTATGGAAGAGAAAATGAAAGAAATTAAATTTCTTTCTTTTTTTCTATTCGTTTTTTTTTTTCTTAAGGACCTCCTTTTTCATTTAGGACCTCCAGAACCATGTTCAATAAACAGGGCTAGATTCTATCTTACACCATTAAGCATGATGTTAGCTGTAAGTTTATCATAGATGCCCTTTATCAAGTTAGGGGAGTTTTCTTCTATTCTTAGTTTGTTGTGAGTATTTAGCCAAATAAATATTGAATTTTCAAATGCTTTTATTTTCATCTATTGAGATGATCATATGGTTTTTTTCCTTTAATCTATCAATGTGGCGAATTTTTACATAATTGATTTTTGAATATTAAACCTTACATTTCTGTTATAAACCCGACTTAATCATAATGCATTATCTCTTTCGTATATTATTGGGTTCAATTTGCTAATATTTCATTAATGATTTTATATCTATGTTCATGAGGGTTATTAGTTTTCTTTTCTTGCAATATCCTTGATGATTTAGTATCAAGGCGTTGCTGACTCCATAGAATGTGTTGGAAAATATTCTTCTTCTTTCATTTTCTGGAAAATTTTTGCATAGAATGGTATTATTTCTCAGTGAAGGAAGCCATTTGGGCCTAGTATTTTCTTTGTGGGAAGATTTTTAACAACAAATCAACTTTTTTAGTAGATTTGAGGCTATTTAAGTTATGTATTCCCTCTCGAATGAACTTTGGTACTTTGTGTCTTTCAAGGAACACATCTCTTTCATCCAAGTTATCAAATTTATTGGCAAAAAGTTGTTTATAATATTATCTTATTATCTTTTTAATGTCTGTAGGATCTATAATGATGTTTTCGCTTTCATTCTTGATATTGGAAATTTGTGTCTTTGCTCTCTCTTTTTTTTTCCTTGATGAATTTGGCTACAGTTTTGTCAATTTCATTGATCCTCTCAAAGAATCCAACTTGTGGTTTCATGATTTTCTTTATTATTTATTTTTTTCTATTTCATCGATCTCTGCTCTTATCTTTATTATTTTCTTTCTTTTGTGTACTTTAGTTTTAATTTTTCTTCTGTTTCCAGTTTCTGAAGATGGAAGCTAAGGTCATTGACTTGAGACCTTTCTTCTTTTTAACATAGGTGTTTAGTGCTATAAATTTCCCTTTAAATACTGCCTTAGTTACATCCACAAATGTTGATATGTTGTTGTTTTCATTTTAATTCAGTTCAAAATACTCTCTAATTTCTCTTTTGCTTTCTTTTTTGACCCACAAGTTATACATAGTTTGTTATTTTGTTTCTAAGTATTTCGAGATTTCCAGAAATCTTTCTGTTATTTCTTATTTAATTCTGTTTTGGTCCAAGAAAACACTTTGTATGATTTAATGCCTTTTAAATTTATTGAGACTTGTTTTACGTCCCAGAAGATGGTTGGAAATATGGTTCAGTCCTAGAAGATGGTTAGAAATACGGTCCACCTACTGGGAGAAAATGCAGTCATTACTATGATAATACAAGGACTGAGGTCTGGACAACAATATGTTTCTTATCATAAATCGGTATATTGGAGTTTGGATTTTATACATCAGTTTGATGAGCTCAGTAAATGTGAGTTCCTTCCTGAGAGAACAAGCTGCCTCTTAATGTTCTCTGTATACGATGGCAAAGATCTTAACTGAAAACTGAACATTTCAATCTTCCAGGTATTTTTAAGCATCCGTATGTTAGTATTCATATATTTGTTTAAGCTTAGAACATGAGTGAAGATCTTAAGTCTCTGAATAAATTATCTTTTCTTGGATTACTTTGTTTCTCATTTGAAAATTAAAAATTAATTCAAATATTAATTTACTATATTTATATACAAATGTATTTTGAGAGGAAGTATTGGTCCATATTACTCGATATCACTGAATTTAACAAGTTAAGTGGCCAGTAAATGTGTAGAGCCTCCTTGGAATCAGCCCCAAAATTCTGTTTATGAACAAATTAAAATTAAATATTTTTAGAGCCATTAGATAGTATGCAAATACATTGTTGACTCAGGATATTTTTGAATATGCTGCTAGAGATCATAATTGCAAGTGTCAAAAAGCAAAGCAGAACAAAACAAAAATGAAAAAAGTGACCTTCTGCTCCACCCACAAAGCAGAGAGGAGTAGCTGGAGGAAGAAAAGCCTATCCTTTCTACGCTCTCCCACAACCAATATTTAGTCTCTTTAGCATGCCCTGACTCTCTGTCCTTCTGTGACTGGACAAGTTTATATATGGTAAAGAGAGTACAGTGACAATAAGATCTGCTTAAGCCATCAGTCCCTTGTGAAAGCTGTTCTCTCCCACAAGGCTCCCTGGAAATTTTAAGCCCTAATTTTCAGTGTCTTCTTAATGTTTGTATTTAGGACCCATATGGACCATACTAGGCATAGGGTATTTCAACTGCAAACTCTAAAGCTGTATAAAAATTAAGTATTACAGCACCAGATCTCAGGAGTCAATCATCAATTTGTGTGTGTGGCGGGGGGGATTTTTGTTATAGAATAACCACAAGTCTGGATGCACAAGACTAAATTAACTATTCCAATTTATAACCACTCAGTGACAACTCAACCTCTCTTAGCTAAACATTCTTGGCACACCATGATAAGTTTTATGAAAAAGAGAAAAAGAAAGTATTACTAAGTTTGACCTTATATTTAAAATAGAGAAATGAAAGAAACATCTCTTGCTTGTGCCACAAGCCTACAACAAGGGAGGCAGCCAATCTGCTCTGTAAAATAATTTTTCCTGAAGTTCCTTATTAGCTTAAAAAAAAAAATTTATAGAGTTGTTAGTAACTCCCTTCACATTGAACAATGTCACTTTATGTCACTTTGTGGACATTATTCAATGTCAAAGGAATAACTATGTATATAATTCAAGAAGAACTATGTATATAAAATTCAATAATTTTTTTTGTGAGAAGTAATGCAGTTAGGAACCAAGCCCTCACAAAACGGAACACTCCTGAGTTTCGCTAATTTTTTTCTCTGCGTTGGTCCAGGGGTAAATAAGAAAGAGGTCACCATATATGATACAAAGAGGAAAAAGAGTTAAGAACATTGAATAGAGAATCAGAAAATTCAAATGCTGGTCCTGGCTTTGTCATTAACATATTGGGTGAATTGGAATTAAACCACTTAGTCTTCCTGCTCTGGAGTTCCTCATCTTTAAAGTGAGGAGATTGGATTAATAAATTCCAAGCTTCCTGTAGACTTCTCCCATCTGCTTCCTTGTTTTTCATGGCTCTCTGCTCTCTTTGTTCTCCTACATCTCCACTGTCACCTTTTCTGACAGTTTTTCTTCTTATTGTCATATAAATGTAGTAGTCCCTCCAGTGAACTGTCCCTGACTCTCTTTTCTCTAATTCTCTCTTGTAATTTTAGTTATAATTTCTGTGGTGGATACTGGGATATCATCCAGATTCTCCCCCTGTGCTGAGACTTTCCTATTTGCTGGGAGGTTTGAAGGATGACAGCTCTCAGCTGAGCTCCTCTCTGGAAATTGCCCTCATGCAAAGAGAGGTACCTCACCCAAGGTCACATCCCTTTCCTGGGGAAAGCCTGCATTCAATGTTCATTAAGTGTGGGAATGAGAAAGGCCAGCTCCTCTTGCCCCAAGGTGGCATAGATCTTCCAAGCTATTCAAAGAATTCTTCTGGCTTTTGTTGTGGTTCACTCCTTCTTCAGTTCTACAGGTGCTCATCCTGAGAGCACTCCTCAGTAAACCACTTGCACAAAAATCTTCATCTCAGGGTCTATTTCCTGGAAAACTCAACCTAAGATAGTTGGCGGCAGGAGTGGTTCAGGAAGCAGACTCTAAAATGGAATATTGCAAATGGCAATATTTACTCTTTTTATGGCTGAATAATATTTCATTGTGTGTGCATGTGTGTGTGCGTGTACCACATTTTCTTTATCTATTCATCCATTGATGGACACTTAGGTTGTTTCCATGTCTTGGTTATCGTAAACAATGCTACAGTGAACATAGGGGTACATATATCTTTATGAAGAAGTGTTTTCATATTTTTCAGTAAATACCCAGAAGAAGAATTGCTGGATCATATGGTAATTCCAGTCTTAATTTTTTGGAGGAAATTCCATACTGTTTTCCAGTGGTTAAAGGGGGTCATATATATGGTAACAGAAGGAAACTACACTTCAGGTAGTAAGCACGCAATAGAGTACACAGATGTCAAATTATAATATTGTACACCTGAAAATTATATAATGTTATTAACCAATGTTACCTCAATAAATTGAATTTTTAAAAATATATCCAAAAAATCTGGATCTTGGAACTGGACCACTCATCTGCTAGCTGACAATGAGGACTCCATCACTGGTGGTGGGAGTAGCACTGCAAGCTCCTGGCATGCGGGATAACTGTTAAAACTTTCACTAGTGGTGAAAGTGGATGGAATATTAGTGGAAAGGTATGCACCAACCTTTAAGAAATTGGGGAAAGTATGAACCATAAGGACAATGGAATCAACAGCTCTTTCTGAGTGTCATTGATGCACTGGAGAAAGACATCAAAAGACTAAGAGTGATTAATCACCAGTTGAAGGCTAAGTGTGAAAACCAGAGGGCATCCTTGGAAGCATATACAGAGACTCCCATCTCCTACAGCCAGAGGGCAAAAAAAGCTTAAGATGGAAACCTGGACTTCATAATAAGAGTAGCAGAACTCAAAGAACTTTGAATTCTCCAGTTTGTTGTGCCAAGGTCAGAGCTCTGACTAGGAAGTGAAATCTTGACAGTTGGGATGGAATCATTTGGATTAAGCACTTAAGAACCCTCTAAATCCTTTGGGCCAGCAGAAATGGCCCACTGCTCCTGTTCAAGACTAGTAGTGATCCTACATGCTTATAAATAATGCAGAGGCCTCTCAATCTAGACAAGAAATCAAAGAAAGATTTTTGAACAATAATGTAAATGCATATAATTCCATTTAACTGTTCAACTAAAAATTGTTAAAATGGTAAATTTTATGTTACTTTATTTTACTACAATAAAAAATATTCCTGCAGATGACTCTCCCTCAGAGTCTTTTTTCCTAGGGGATCTAACCTAACAACCTCTATGAATATGGTGAAGATTGCTAGCTTCCATCAATATTCATCTTCTCTTTCTCCTTTATTATTGGAACTCAGCCTGAGACTGCAAGCAGTCTTGCAGCTGGCCACGAGACATGAGACATGTGACTAAGTTTGGCCAATTGGATGTGAGAAGTGATATGGACCAGTTCCTGGTTGTGCTCTTAAAATAAAAGGCATGCCGTCCACTGGTCTCTGCTCCTTCCTGCTGGTTGGGGTACGGATGTGATGGCAGGAGCTGGAGCCAGAGACAGAAGCCATAAATAGAGGATAATAGAGCCATCCTACCAACCCTAGACTGACTATCTCTGGCTGTTACATGAAATAGAAATAAACTTCTGTATTGTTTAAGC
Organism: Pteropus vampyrus; assembly: GCF_000151845.1. Taxonomy (NCBI): domain Eukaryota; kingdom Metazoa; phylum Chordata; class Mammalia; order Chiroptera; family Pteropodidae; genus Pteropus; species Pteropus vampyrus. Next base: position 1,017,516 of record NW_011889352.1, read on the forward strand.
CACTGAATTTAAGGTATCTTTGTTACAACAGCTCAACTGTGTCCTGACACAGTGAATGACTCCAAAATCCCTTTCTCTAACCCTGACTTCTTTCACAAACAGCTCTTAATTCATATTTCCAGTTTTTAGACTCAGCATACCATAATTTACCCTAATGCTTCCTAAACTTCGTTCCCTGTTTCTAATAATACCACAATCTCTTACTCATGAAGAAAAAGCCCTAAATGTTCACACAGTGGAGTACTGTTTAGCTATTAAAAGAAGAACGAGGAGGTAGCCCAAGATACACTGATATAGAACAATCACCAAATGAAGAAAGCAAAGAGCAATCAGTGTCTATAATATACCACTATTTGTGTTAGAAAAAAAAGACTAATTCATATGTAAATATTTGTATGTGCAGAGAGTATCTTGGGAAGGATACCCAAAGACTGAACTGCTTCTCTAGCTAGGAGACAAGGTGGCAGAGAACTAATTTCTTATGTATACCTGTTTGAAACTTTGAATTGTGTACTGTGTGCAAAGAGCTGCTAGATTGAACAACAAAGGGTGCACTGTTCAAACTTTAATCTGTGTAAATGGCACCCTTGAAATTGTGTTTTGCGTGCCCTGGGCAGCTGTTTATATCAGTCCTATTATGCATGTTTTATGTACTAAAAAAAAAAAAAAAAAGTTTAAACAATATACTTACTCTTCATTCTGTAGTTTAGACAGAACAGCTATTCTCTGAAACCACTTCAGGTAAAATATCCTAGGATTTTCTAGATAGCTGTCTGGATTGTTATTGACATCTCTGTTACTAGCCATCAATTTAAAAGATTTCCCACTCTTTTCAGGAACTTCCTTCATGGTGGAAATGACAGACAGCTTTTTCCTCCAAAGAACGCCAAGGTGAGATCAGGGGAGGTACAACACTAATATCTGCCTAGGGGTTTAACCCCCACGATTGTCCTCCTGGGAGCTGTCAATTAACAGTTATTTAATATGAACCGAGAACCTGAAAAATGTTCTTAACTTTTGACCCTGCAAATTTTGCTTCTATGAATTTCCCATATTATCCTAAAGAAAGCATCAAAGATACACATCAAAATCTGTGTACCAGAATACTCACTGAGGTTTATTTCTCTTGTCCAAAAAGATATGGTCACAAACTAAAAAGCTGTAAATGTAGGACTAGTTAAATCTAGTACAGTTCATCTGGATAATGGAATTCCAGAGGTTAGAAGAGTAATGAAGTGGGGAAATGACTGTATTATGTTGATAAATGAAAAAACAAAGTAATAAAATAGTAAGTAAGGTACTAACTTTAGACTATCCCAATTTGTTTTTTTAAGAAAAGTATATAACTACTCAAAGAAGATATTCACTGATATATTAATACTGCTTTTCTTTGGGATTTGGGCTCATTATAGATTACTTTTGTTTCATTGTGCTTGCTTGAATTTCCCAAAGTTATTACAATTAATATGTTTTCTCTTAAAATTAAAAAAAGTTACCCCACCTGAAGTCAGTTTGGGGGTCCTATGAGCGCTTCAGTTTGCTCCTTTTTGGTCTCCCATAGTACTTTGAGGCATATTTTCAAATTTTAAATGAGAAACATCAATCCTGTTTTATGTAGAAAGTTCTTCCAATTTGATTATGTACTAAAAGCAGTGGGGTGGCAGGTAGTAAGGGGGGCCACTGTGATAAAACAGCTTAAATGGGTTTGTTACCTTTATTATAAGTTTTCCTTCCAGGAAGAGTCACTTAATGATTTTTTAGCTAAATGAGCTATTTTATATATTACATTTGTAGAGATGACAAAATTCACTAGTCACCAGAACCATATGCTTTTCTCTGATATTCACAAAGGCTTTAAAGTCTAAAATATATGCTGTTTAGGAATGCTAGTCCAGACTAGAGAATAATAGCTCTTCCCTAAATAATATATAAGTATCTTTTTAAATTAGCTTTAGCAAAAGGAAATTTTAAAAAATAAGATATGTGGGTCAGAATCAAGTTCTACAACTTAGTACATTCCTTATAAAACATTTACGGATTTGATTGAAAGATTATTTTAGACACATTTGTGTATAGCATAAATAAAAATTAAATGCAAAAAATTTTAATAATGAAAGAGTGAGTCCTAAAAAGACCAGCAGGTGGCATAAATAATTTATTTAATCAAAACTGCCAAGATATATATTGTAAAAGATACCTTTCCTGAACTTTCTCTCAAGGAAAAAAAAGATCTTGACTATTTAGACCAAAATTCCCAATTAAAGCATCACTAAAAAATACTTAGCTTTAGTTATAAATACAAAAATTAAAATTTCAGGAGACATAGATCTCATAGATGTCAACCCAAAGCTAGATTATAAACTGTATGCAGGCCTATCATTAAACTGAAAAACAAAAGATAACATGTAATGTGTAATGAGAGCATCTAATCTAGATGCTCCAGCCAGCACACTTCAGCCTCTCTGAAGTGGGAGATGTGTGCTGACATCAGAGACTTATGAAAATAATGTGTTCAAAAGCCATATGCGTGTGTACCTGCCCCAGTAAATTCCTCTGCAAGAACAATATGAAGCCTCTTCTCCCTTCAAATACAACTGGAATATTAGTCTCAACATTCAGTCTTTACTGGGTAGTAAAAAGGCTCCAAGACACCAACCTTATCAGATGCTTGTTAGCTGCGTTGGATCTGAAGTAGGTTATTTTCTCCATTCACTAACATCTGATGAAATGGCCAACAGGAAACATTTGTCTTCACTTGCTTTTGTACTGGCTCCCATGAAAATGGCTCCTATCAGAGAGGTATGTGCCAAAGGAAGAGTCCACTGTGTAGTGGGATTGGCCTTTAATCCTATTGGAAGAAGAGACTTTTGTCAAAAGTAGTCCTGCAGGTTCTTGACTATAGGTAGCATGTAATGCAGAAGTCTGTGAAGCCAGCATGTTACCCAAGACCTCTGGAGCAGTGCTTCCTGACCTGGGACCCTCAGCAGGGGCCATAGGCTTATCACCATGGGTTATAATCTAGATATGTAAAGTCTAGAACAAACTGCACCAAACCATTAATAATGCTTTCTCTAGAAGGTGACTTTATAAGAGATTGTCTGTTTTCTGCTCACTATTATACCTTTAGTGCCTAGTCTAGGGTCTTATACGTAATAGGTACTAAATAAATACTTGTTGAATGAATGCTTTTTCATAATGTTTAAATATTTTGAAATGAGCATATTACTTTTGAAATCATAAAGAAATGAAAGGTTTTCTGGCATTCTCATACTCAAAAAAGTAAAAATTCTAGAGAATTTTTGTATAGGTGAAAACCTAATTATTTTTTCTTCCACAGTCTTCATTTGAATGAATTTGATTTTTGAGTATAAATATTACTCAGTATATACAAGTTTGACAAAACCCACCTAACTTAGAATGTCTAAATCAGACAACAGATGCAATTATGTAAATCACCAATGACTCATTTCAGAGACTTTCTAGGTGTCTCCACTATCTGTTTCAATAAACGCTCCACTATTACTACACTTTTGCTTTCCTGTGGACACCTACACACAGCTGCATTTTGAAGGATGCCTCTCGAAGTCTTGGTTCCTTCTTCATGTTAGCCAGAAAGAAATCCTAAAAGTCAGCAGCTTTTTCTCAAGTAAGACACCCACTGTGCTGCTCTATGTTTCTTGCAAGCAGCCATCAGCTTGCATCCCAGCAAGGCCAAATATTAATTGGAAGGAAACTGGGATGGAGGGATGTAGAACAGTTTTCTTTAAAACCTCCTTATAAATAATGGTTGGAGCTCAAGGCCATCCTTCAAAAGTTGGATTCACATATAACATAGTTTAAACCATTCAAACTTTGGTATATGTAGATAAAAATAGGAACCCAGTATGTATTTGCTGAATTAATAAATATTGATAGTGCTTCTTAGCGAGAGGAATTTATAGACTGAGACCCAGTCTCACTCTCCACCTGCCCAGGCACCTTCTCTGCTCCTAGCACCTGGAAGGTGTTGGTACCCACAGGCACTGACAGGCTCAGGAGAGCTTGTTATTAGTGTCTTAGACAAAGATATTCTGGTTGAAAGTAACCTGAAGAGACTCAGTAGAAGGGTACCAGCCTGTTGGTTCTCACACCTTCGGGTCGGGGCAGTTCTCAGAGAAGGAAGGTTGCGGACTGGAAACATAAAAGGTATCTATTATATTTGGTATTTTAGACCATTAAGCCATTTTAGTTTAGATTCATTTGGTCATAAGGAATTGAGGTTCACTAAAGTTAACTAAAATAAAAAGGATTTATTGAAAGGAATGATAACAAGCATTAATCCAAAAGGAGTCATCACCAGGCTTCCTGTGGCTACAGTGGAGAGTGATTCTGAACTCAAAGCTGCTCAAGGGTCCTCAGCTGCAGGGCCCTGTGGACGTTCCTGGTGATGCTCCTTCGTTAATATGTTATGAATACACATCTACGTTATTCTACCTGCCTGCCCACAAACTGGCAGAACCTATCACACTGGGCAACAGAGCAATTAGCCTGAAGATTGAGAACCTACCCTGGTGAATCAGCTGTGTCCCGGAAGGGCAGGGAGCAGGGTCATGGGGAACAGATCATAGCTGTCTAGCAAAGAGGACTGTAGAGGGCCCCTAAAATGTGTTTAGTATATTTGAGTATCTGGTTTAATAAACTCAGGTGCTATTTCAGGCTACTATGGACTCAGGCTTGGCCCTGAATAATAACTAAAGGTGGAGAAATTTCTCCATAGGCCTCTACACACACATGCACACACGTACACTCTGGAAATATGGTGCCTGGTGTATTAATGTTGCCCTAAGACCCTGATGCTATAGTCCCACTCAGGCCTGCCCTGTTTCCGAGTGCTCAGTATACAAATTATGTCATCATGGCCTTTAAAAAGGATGGCCATAATGAAATTTCAGGCAATGTGGCAAAGTAGAATTCTAAGACTGTAAAGCAGTAAAATAATCAGTTTGGGCACAGGGAGGGAGGCAGGGGTGGATAGAAGGTGGGAAGGGCCTTCCTAGCAACTGCTAAGTTATAGCACATCATCAATTCCTAGGAAGACTGGCCCCTCTGCCCTCTTTCGTGCAACTATCTTTGCCTTTCCCATGTGCTCATGTGCTTTAAACTATTATTAGTAACGTAAAGATGTCCTGTGTACATTGAATAGCTATGCCTTGACTTATTCTGAGTATTAAAACTCATAATTTTTACTTTCTTATTTGTAATTAAGCATTCTAAAGTGGAAGTAGAAGCTCTTGCCCTGGACCCAGCTGTCCTCATGAGTCCCTAATATTGGCTGAATCTCTCACCAGTGACAGGGTAGGTCATCAGAAGAGGAACAGCTAAGTCTCATGTACAAGAGCTTAAAAAGTCATTTAGCGAAATCTTGGAATGGCTGCTATGGCCAGGCACCATGCCAGTGCTGGGGATATGGTGATGAGTAAATCAGACAGGGTTTCTGCCCTCAAGGAGCTTGCAGCCTGTGGCAGTGGCAGGTAAAGAGGGTGAGAGGGAGGTAGACATTAAACAATCACATAAATAATTACTTAATACAAACTGTGCTGAAAGCTGAGCAGAAGTATATGCTATAGTGGGCAAGAGTAACAGAAGAATCAAATTCCGAGGAGGAGTGTGGTCAGGAAGGGCTCTGAGAAAGTAACTTCTCAGCCAAAACTAAAGGATACATTGAGTTAGTTAGGGGAAGAATGACGGGGAAAAGCATCCTGGGTGGAGGGGATAGCAGATGCCAAAGCCCAAGAACAGCAAAGAGCTGGACGTAGTCAGGAAGTTGAAAGAAGACCATGTGTAGGATAGTGAGCAAGAGCAACAGTGGTCAGGATGAGGCAGTTACTTAATTCTTGTCTTTTATCTAAAAGTTTATTATAAGAAATCTAATATGTTCCTTTCCACAGGAAAAAAGCAGGAGCATGTTAAATGGCTCCAGTGCTAACACTGTCCAATATAGGTAGCCACTAGCCACGTATGGCTGTTGAACACTTGAAATGTGGCTGATCCAAATTGAGAAGAACTCTAAGTATAAAATACACACTGGATTTCAATGACTTGGTATTGATAATATTTTTATTGATTACATGTTGAAACTAATATTTCTGATATATAAAGTTAAATAAAATACATCATTAAAATTAATTTCGCTTATTTCCTTTTACTTTTTTAATATGGCTACTAGAAATTTGAAATTGCATAGACAACCAGCACTATATTTCTGTTGGACAGCACTGCTCTAAAGTGTTTACTTAGATGTGAAAAAAAAAATACTTAACTATGAGGGAGATTGGGTAATTTAGAAAGGGAGATTTAAAGGTTTCAGTCTCAGGAGATCTTTAAGAACGGGGCAGCTAGCCAATTACCTATCTTGAATGACTTAGGAGTTTTGTTTTCCGGAGGCAGGGAAGAAAACAAACTGTAGAGGCTCATAAGGTTCCTTCCAAGTATAACAGAGTCTACTTATTATCAGGTGTAAGGAGGCATAGTCATTGGAAGGGCTGGAGGAACAGGTTCTAGGTGGAGATTCTCAAATAATCCCCAACCCCCAGAATCCCACTCCTTCTTCTGTGGAGGGAAAACTGCTGCTGCCATCACAGGAAGCTGCGGACCATTGAGCACTTTGCCTCCTTTGCCACATCCATACCAGAAATACAGATAATTCGCTTCTGATTTTATTTAATTCTGAATTCGAGTCTCCCGCATCTGATTGGCAGAACATAAATTATACCCAGCACCTAGCTGAAAGGAACTCTGGGAAATGCAGATTTTAGTATTCTAACTTTTGCAACAGAACAAGACACACTAGAAGGAAGTTGCAATGGATACTGACTGATCCAATCCACCGTACTTATTATAAGGGTGGAGAGAATATTTGCAAGGATGCCAATGTGAGAAAAAAAGCTTGGCACATTCAGCCAGGTTGGAGTATACCAACTTGGTGAGGGAAATGGAGGTATCAGGAATGAACATGTACATAGATGAACCTTGAAAATATTATGCTGAGTAAAAGAAGCCAGTCACAAAGGACCACATATTGTGAATCCATTTATATAAAACGTCCGGAATAGACAAATCTATAGAGACAGAAAGTAGATGAATGATTGTCTAGGGCTGGGGAAATAATGTGTAGATTGGCAAGTGGCGGCTAATGCGTGCAGGGTTCTTTTAGGGATAATGAAATGCTCTAAAATTGATTAGCTGCACAACTCTGTGAATATAGTAAAAGCCATTGAATTGTGTATTTAAGTGAGTGAGTTGTAATGGTATGTTTATTATATTTCAATAAATATATATATATATTTTTTTAAATAGACTTCCAAGCTTCTGAAATAAACAACCAAGTGGATAAAGGTACAATTTATTGAGCTAGGGACTTCCATTTTCACTAATATAATAGAGTATGTATTCAGACTGACCTTCTTGTTGAAAACAACTAATGTTGCTGGCTTAAATATCAAAACAATCTTCTTAAAAACAGCTTGCTATATGGTAAGGAAAATATTATGCTAAAACGTAAGTGAAGGCATGGACCAAAAGAAGTAAGCTACATTTGAGGAAAATTATTAAACTTGGCAAACTTGAACTTTAATTTACATGAAGGACAAAGTTCAGGACCTATCCAAGATGGAAGGCTGATAGGAGACCCTGCCCTCATAAAGTTTGGGCCAGAAATAAACCCACCCCTCCCCTTCCCTCCAGTGGTCAGTAAGGAGAGTTGCCTTGGTGCTGAGCAGAGCAGGGGGAACTGTACCCAAAAGTTATAACCACAGACTAGCAACATTCCTAGT
>NW_011889352.1:1026321-1037922 GCF_000151845.1 Pteropus vampyrus
AAAAAATTCTCAAATTTAGAAAATGATTTCAGGGCAAAGATCAAAGCCAGGTGGGCCTGTAAGATCCCTAGTTAAAACCTCAGAAACATCGAAGGTGGTGCCTCATAGAACCTTCCAGCTAGACAAAGGCCTTGTAAGGATCTCAAAGGTGTGCTTTATAGATCCTCCCAACTAAAAATAAAGTTTCTAACAATAATATAGGTATTGTCTTCATCAGGTACACAGGGGCTCAAAATAGAGGAAGTTTCTGCAATGTAATTCTCTCACCACTCCATCAAGAGGTGCAACCTAAATCCTCTCCCTCTGAATCTGGGATGGCCTATGTCTCTCTTATAACCAATAAAATATAGCAGGAGTGACACTGCCTGACTTCAGAGTCTGGGCCAAAAAGGGCCTTTCAGCTTTCACCTAGTTCTCTTGGAATGCTTGCTTTCAAGATGCTCCCTTTCAAAAGCCAGCCACCATGCTAAGAGAAACCCAAGCCACATGGAAAAGCAATAAACAGGTGCTCCAATCTGTAGTCCCACTGAGGCCAGCCTTTGCATCCTACCAGCCCAGGTACCAGATATGAGTGATGGAGACTTCAGATTATCACAGCACTCAGCCATTCAAGTCACCCCCTGCATTTGAGTCTTCCCAGCTGAGGGCCCAGTCACCATGGAGCAGAGATAAGACATCTCTGCTGTGCCCTACCCATATTCCTAACTCACAGACCTTGTGAGTTAGCATAATAAGATGGCTAATGTTTTACACCACTAAATTGGAGGTAGTTTGATATACAGCAATGGAAACCACAATAGGAACCATGACACATTCGAAGAACCAAAAAAAAAGTGGTATGACAGGTAAAGGTAGGCTACGATTGGGGACTTGAAGTAACAGTCATCTCTATTGTTTTCTACCAAGAGAAATAAAAAATCATATAAAGAAGAAAGAGGCAAGATCACGTGAGACAGGTGTGGTTAAGAAAATTACGGATACGGCTTATACCTCTGTATGACCCCTAAACCAAGCTGAGTATGTTACTTGTTTTCAATTTTTCCCATTTAAACACAGAGAGGCCTCTGGCCCTCCCCAGGTTTGCTTTACTTCAAGCTTCCTTACATCAGGGCCCAACCGGGGTGGCTCTCTCCCCACCCTGAGCAGCAACCCAGCAAATGTCTCCGCTGGCCCTTCACATGTCCCTGTTCTGCTCCTTGCTAACACCAGGCAACTGCAGCAAACCCTAGAGTAGTGGGTCTCTTCCATCCTACCTCCAATAAAACCAGCTCTCTGTTAGTGGCCCCAGTGGTTTGATCACTAGAAAAGAAAAAGCAAGAAATTTTGCATAGTTTCTTTTGGCCCAGATATGATTCCCCTGTCCCCTGGGCCATTTTCCTACAATGAGCATCTATTTCAAGTATACCCCGCTGTGGCTCATTCTACCCTATATTGTGTGGCCTGCATGAATTCTGAATCAAGAGGCATTAGATCTTTAGGTCATTTGCGCATGGTTTTCACTTTGGAATGCACTCAGCATACAGGGCAAATGCCTGCTGACCCCGTGTTTATTTTTTCAGCTGCTTATTGAAGTTCTGGTCCAGTTATAATAGATGGGAATGCCAGTGTCTTGTCCATTTTCAGCTATATTGCAAATCTTGCATTGCATAGGGGTCATATTTCTATTCTCAGCATGTAAAATAAAAGTAATTTTTATGTCTGTGTTTCCAAAGTAAATATCATTGTGTTTGCCCCCCACCTTCACCCCATAGAACTATTTTAAAAAGAAAATACATGAATATGGAAAAATAACATTCTAAGCTTCTGGGGAAATGTGATTAATATGAGGTTTTTTAAATTGTAAAGACTTTAAAAAATATTTTATTCTATAATCTGCGACCACTATTCTGACTATAATATTTTACACCTCATTAACTGAACAACAATACTCCTTTTCTATGTATTTATTCAATCATTTAATAAATAGTGATTGAGTGCCTACCATGAGCTAGATATTGGGGATACAAGAGTGATCGAGATAGAGAAAATGGGATTCTTGCCTTCACGGCACCTATATTCAGGTTCAGGGAGACAGTAAGCAAGTAAATAAATACATAAGGTCATTTCACACTGAGAACAATGCTTTGAAGAAAAGCAGGGGTAATGAACAAATAAGAGAGGTTACTCTAGGTAGAGTGGTCAGGGAAGGCCTCTCTGAGACCTAGAACCAATGAAGGAGCGAGGCATGCAAAGAGCTTGGGAAAGAGGTGTGGGCAGAGGGAACAGCAAATACAGAAGCTCAAGGGTGGAAAGAGCTCGGAAGAAGGCAGCATGGAGCTGGAGAGGTAGGCAAGATCATGCGGGACTTTATGGGCTTCTTTACCAAGGCACCAACATGATCAGATTTCTATTAGAAAGTATCATAGCTCACTTTGGCTGATGTGAGCAACGATGGGAGGTGGGTTGGAGACTAAGGCAGGAAGCTGGAGGTCAGTTAGAAGACTGCAGCTGTTCATAAGAGGCTGCTTCTCTTGTGCCTTTAGTAAAATGTATGTTTTGAGTGTTTTTTAGGCAACAGTCACAGATTTGCATTGATTAATTCATATGCATTGTAACACTGTTGACTAGGAGGTACTCAATAAACGTTATGTCTCTTCTCTTGACATCTTTGGTTCTGTCTCAATCAGTTGAACAAATCACCATCGTCAACCTCTGAAAATGAAATAAGCTCATGAATTCAATGATGGACATGTTTTGAGCACCTGATATGTATAAGGCACTGTGTTAAGATTTGGATATTCAAAACTAAATGATACTTTGTCCCAGCTCTCTGGGAAACTGCAGTCTGAGTACAAGCAGGCATCTTACAGTGGCAGGCAAATGAGTAACAAGATGGTACTTTGCTTTCTTGTGGGAGTGGAATAAACTCCTCAGTCTCCTGGGAGTAGAATGATTCTACTGACCTCTGGATGGGCTGGGAGAGAAGGAGAATCAGAAATATTAGCTAATGTCATAAATAAAAAGAGAATTTGGGAAAAAGGTGGGGAGAGAGCTTCAAGGAAAGTCAGAGTCAGCTCATTCATAAAAAATGATTCCTTCCATCAAACAAAATATTTCCCACCATGCAATACCACATGTCCTTCCCTTGCCAAATAAAAACATCTTCCACAAATCATGATTGATCACCTAGGACATAGAAGACATTGTGGCTTTGGATCACTTGCTCTGGGGGAAGTCATCTTTCTTCCTGTGAAAACACTCATTCAGCCAATGGAAAGGCCCATGTAGTAAGGAACTGAGACCTCCTCCCAACAGCCCTGTGAGTAAGTCACCTTGGAAATGAATCAGCCTCAGTCAAGCCTTCAGATGACTGCAGTCCCTGCTGACATCCTGACAGAAACCTCTTGAGAGACCATAAACCAGAACTAACTTGCTAAAGCACTCCAGAATTCCTTACCCACAGAAACAGAGATAATAAATGCTTGTTGTTTATATCATTATATTTTCAGGCAATTTTTTTTACCCAGCAATAGAGAACTAATACAAGGTAATGTTGAAGCACTTTAGAAATATATAGTAAGTACTCAGTAAATGTTAGTCTTTGTTTTTACTGCTGCGTTCTCCTTTGAATCCTTAGCACCTAACACACTAACATGCTACCTAGGGAATTAGTAAATAAATGGACATACAAGTAAAATGAAAGGTTGAGGCGATTATCCATGGCAGTCGTTTCTGAAGTTATTTGAGCAAGGACATTTTCAAACAAAATCTTGTACCGTGTTATGAGTCAAGAAAAGAGAAACTACTTTAGGTATTTCAAACAGAGGGAATTTGATATTAGGAATTGGTTACATAGACCATGGAAGAACTGAGAAGCCAAACAGAAGCCAAAAAGAATAAGGCAACCCAGAGATTAGCCAGAGAAGGAAGCTGCTATTATTCCTAGAGCTAGAAGGACAATGAGAAGAGGTGGTATTGCCAGAGTCTGGAAGTTGGAGCCATCCATAATGAGACCACAGGAGGAAGGTTGTTGGGCCAGAGCCATGTACAAGAAGCCACCTGAGTCAGAGCAGAGAGGAATAAACACTTCCCTTCTTCCTCGGCCTCTTTCTCTTGCCCTACAGCCTTTCACTAGTGCATCCTATTGGCCAACTCTCCCTGAAAGGACACTTAACAAAGGAGCCTGGGAAATGAATGTAGTTCCCTATGAAACAGAACAGAGCAGAAGGGTGAGGAATGGATCTGAGAGCAAAAATTATATGTATATAATTAACATGTGTAATTATATATGTATATGTGTGTTTATGTACATACATATGTATGTGTGTGCATGTATACATAAACATAGAGATAGAAAGAAAATAATAAAGCAAATGTGGAAAATGGCCAGCACACAACATTATTTTATTTATTTTATACATTTAAATACAGGTATTTACATTCTTTGTGTAATTGGTAAGAACACATTAATATATTGGTAGTCTCCAGTGTGTTAAAATTTAATATGTTGCATATTTGAATGTGTATATACTTTTTATATTTAATTTTTAAATAAAATTCTAGATTTGGGAAACCACTAATCTAGGTGATCAATCAAAACACTTTTACCCTAAAAATTATTATTTTCCCTTTGGCCATAAATGACAATATTAAGATTTGAAATTTAATTTTAAAAAAGATAGTTGGTTAAATTTGAATAAACTTTTTATTAAAATAATATTATATAAATGTTAATTTCCTGATTTTTATACTAGTGCTGTGGTTGTGTAAGAGAACAACCTTGCTTTTGAGGAAGTACACATTAAAGTATGTAGGGGTAAAGGGGCATCATCATATTGTATCATGTGTGTCAAACGGGGAAAAATTATGTATATATGAAGAGGGAGAAGGAAAATGATAGAGCAAATGTGGTAAATAGTAACGTTTGAGAAATCCGGGTAAAGGAAATTCTTTGTACTACTGCAATGTTTGTGTAAGTCTGGAATTATTTCAAAATAAGTTAAAAATAAATAAAAACATTTTTGCTTAAATTACATGGGATAGAGTCAGGGGAGGGTTTGGAAGGGAATGATTAATAAACTAGTTAAGAAAATAGAAGAAAGACGAATTTTGGCCAAATCTGAAAGTGGGCCAGCAAAGTCTCTTTTAATCTCTGACAAGCTATGCGGTGTCTGTAATTTACAGCTGATGGCTGAGAACATTCCTGCAGCTGCTGACATTATCAGCTCTCTACCCACAAACCTCTGGAAGGTGAAGATTGAAAGCACCAGCCTTGTAGGGTTAAGAACATTCTAATACTCTTAGCTCCCCTCCCAAGTGGTAAGTCTTAAAATGAAAGACACTAGTCCAGGAGAAGAATTTAGAGAAATATAGGACATTTGTAAATGTAAGAAGATGAAGGAAGATGCACTTGCCAAGTAGAAGGAAAAACATGAAACTTAAATGATCTAGTAAATGTGTAAAACTGTAGGATTGTGCTTAAAACTCTAGGACTAGTGTTCATAAATCGAAAGAGGCCATCAGCATATTGTAAATTTAAACTTCCCAAAGGACCATCTGAAATTAAACTAGTACACAGCATAGAACTTCATAGAAGGGCAAAGAGCTTTGTCTGCTATAGATTAATGAGAACATTAATGCAGAAGTTTTATCTAAAATCAAGATGTTATATCTGAGAGCAAGGCTCAAAAACATTAATACCCAGTGTGAGTAAAGGTGGGACAAAGGTATGTATATAATTACTATACATACCAAGAAAGAGTGTAAATTGGTGTTTTGGGAGCATAATTTAGCAATCCATTTAAAAAGACAAAAATACATATACTCTTTGACACGGATACTTTCTCTACTTCTAGGGGTTCATCTTAAGGAAATAATCATGGGTATCCCAAAAGATTTTGATACAAGGAATATTTATAAAAATGAAAAATTTGAAACAGCCTATATTTCTACAATTGGCTAATTTAGCCAAAGTATGTGCATAATATGAAGTCCTAGGCAGCCATTAAAAATGACATTTTTAGGACAGGAAAAAATATTCTCATTATATTAAGTGGGAAAAACTGGGTTATAAAACAGTAAAATTACATTTTTTAAAAATGCTTTCACATATTGCAAAGCAAAGAATTTACACCAAAGTATTACCTCTGGTGGTAAGATTATGGGCAATTTTGTTTTCTTCCTCTTGATCATCTGTATCTTGTAAATTTCCTTCAATAAACAAAAATTATTTTTTAAAGTATTTGTTTTTAGTTAGTTACAAACCGAACTTACAGAAAAAGTCACTGGGGACTTTGTCAGAACAGTGAGATCCCTGCTTGCTCTCATGCCATTCCCCAAATAGAACTATGGATGCTCCGAGGTGGAGATTGAGAAGCACAGGATGGGCCACTGGGAAGCTGAGGTCCCCAACCCAGTAAACTGTGTAGGGGATGTGGTGTTTGGACAATTTAGGAAATTCTAAGAATTTAGAAATTGGTAGAATGAAGAAATACATACACAATCATCATAGGAATCAGAATGCTCCCTGATTTAGGAAAAGGAGACTCAGGTTTTGACTTTTAAAGTTGAAATCAAAGATGAAAGTACTCTTGGTTACTCTTGGTACAACCCTGAGTTCAATTGACCAGCCAGAGCATCTCCTCAAAACTTTAGTTTAATTAAATATATTTATCCAAATTATGTTGCTAAATCTGAAATGAAGTTAAGTGCTCTAAACCTAGGAGATTAGTTACATGCTTCATCAAGAGATTATACATAAGAAAAATATAGAAAGTTTTTTTTTTAAAGATACATTTGAGTAAAATCAGACTTCAAGTAATGCTTGTTTATGGGAGCTTCTAAAAAACACTATTGAAAAAAACAATACAATTCATTTGAGATCAAAAACTTCCCTGGACCACTTTTTTTTTTTTTTTTTTGGATACTTATTTTTCACCTGGGCCTCAGAGAGACCCTAACCCATCAAAGTCCAGACCCTCTCCAGAAGTCATCTCTTCTCAGGGCACTCAGAGGCAGGGCCCATCCTAGATAACCTCAGAACTATAGCCCCAGCATAGTTGTCTACTCAGAAAGAAAAATTTGCTTTCCAAGTTTGATAGAAAATCTCCATACTAAACTGTAAATAGAGACCTAAACTATCTTAGAAGAGAGATTCCAGATTTCCCGCAGAACTACTTGAAGGAATTAATTCCTCAAAACTGAAACTCTTACCCTCCATATAGGAAATTTAATTTCATGCTTCTAATTGGATATTATGGGCATCGCTTTGTTTTGCAGGGAACACATAGCTCTAATTATATGGAAATGGTGCACCAAGGAAGCACATGGCAAGCATCATGCAATTGGAGAGTAATTACCAGTCCTTTCTGTTGTCTAAACCACAGCCATACAATAAAATATTAAAATTGTAAATAATATAATAATCTGTTAACTATTTGAGCTAGTTAACTAGTGTTTTACTAGGTATATAAATATACATGTATATGCCTTGGGAGAGGTAAATGTTTAATCATAAAAATTTCAAGCCTGAATTTTCCCCAATAAAAAGACTTCAGAACAAAAGGGAAAAATGCTAAGACACTATATAGCATCTAGTTAGAAACAAAAACAAACAAACAAACAACTGAGCTGCCTGATTTCGCCTTAAGGAAACTGTAAAGTATTAGATAACCAGCTTTCGGGACAATGGGATCAGAATGTCAGTCAACTCTGTTAATCTGCTAATTCATTCAAAATAAAAAGGATCCCAATCTGTGAAATGATATCAGTCAAAACCGATTTGACAATTGGAGTGATTACTGTTTAAGCTTGCCTCAGAAGCTTTCTCCCTAAATCACTTTCTCATTTCTCCCAGCTTTCTAGATATTTGTTATTCGACAAATATTTGCATTAATATCCTAGTAAAGTGTGATGTAAGGAGATTCTTAGAGGATTTCTTTGATCCTTCTAATTGCCTGGTGCAATGGTAACAGAATCTAACAGTCCCCAAACCGGTCATGACAGAAAATTCTAATATCACTGCTGTAGTTTCATGCCAGCTGTCTCAGTCACTGATTATATTAAGCAGTCAGTTTTCACTCTCTAAGTGTCTACCTGGCCAAGCACTGTGGATCAATTGAGCCAATTGAGTTGGCATTAAGTAGTTTGGAAAGTTGGGCTGGAAGAATTTAAACTTTCTGTCAAAGCCAGCCTCTGATTCTGTGTCCTAAGCAGGCAGCATAGATTTACAAGGCACAAAACTTTGCAGAAAGACCTGCACCACACCCTTAAGAGCAAGTAAAGGGACTGAAAAACATAATTCCGATGCTGTCAGTGTTTACCATCAAGGTAGAAATTAAGTATTTTGGTGTTTGAAAGAACTTTAGGGATTATGAGATCAAAGCGTAGGATTTTAAGAGCCTATACTTTCAGAATGGTCAGTCATCATGCACATCCACCTTCTCCCACCTGCAACCCATAGAGGGTCTGATTATACCAGAAAGTCTACATAACTATTCAGTTTTAATTAAATTATTCTATGTCCTTATGTAGGCAATGCACATGCGAATTTTAAAAGGAATAAAAATGTATAGAGGAAAATGTTTCCCTACTACTCTGGGTCCCCAGCCATCCAATTCCCCACCTCAGAAGCAACCCATGTTACAACTTTCTTACATGTAATGGTAGGGATAGTCTGTGAATCTAGGAGCATGTGTATGTTGAAAGAGAGAGAGATACAGATGTATACAAAATAGGATATTACAAATACTATTCTGTTCCTTGATTTTTTTCACTTAATTTGGAGATTATAATCTTCGAGATTCTATATCAGGATATACAGCCTTCCTTGTTTTTTAAATTTAATTTTCTAATAAGAAATTAGTCACATGGTTCAAAATTTTTAAAAAAATGTATTTTCTCTATCACCCATATCTCCAAACACCAGTTCCTAACCTACCCCCAAGAACTAACCTTTATTATTTGTTCTTATATAACTTTCCAGAATTTCTATGTTTATACTTCTAAGCCAATGCATATTCTTTCATTTCCCATATTTTTAAACAAAAGGCAGAATACTACACATATTCTTCTTCTGCCTTCTTTTTTTCCTTTAACAATATGCCTTTGCAGAACTTTACATTTCAGGTGATGGGCAGCTTCTTTATTCTTTCGTAACAGTTCAAGAGTATTCTATTGTACACTATACCACAATTTATTTGCTCTTACAAGTACAGTAGTCCCCCTTATCCACAGGGATATGCTCCAAGACCCCCAGTGGTTACCTGAAACCCTGGAGAGTACCAAACCCTAAATATACTGTTTTTTCCTGTACATGCATACCTATAATAAAATTTATTTTTTAAATTAGGCACAGTAAGAGATGAACAACAATAACAAATAATAAAATAGAACAATTATAACAATATGCTGTAATAAAAGTTATGTGAATATGGCATTATTAACTAAAATAAGGGTTACTTGAACACAAGCACTGCAATACCCTGACAATCGATCTGATAATCAAGACGGCTAAGGGACTAACAGGCAGGTAGGGTATACAGGGTGGATACGCTGGACAAAGGGACAATTCAAGTTCCGGGTCAAACAAGCATTGTGAGATTTCATCACAATGTTCAGAACAGTGCCCAATTTAAAAGTTATGAATTCTTTCTGGAATTTCTCATTTAATATTTTCAGACCACAGTTGACCATGGGTAACTGAAACTTCAGAAAAGTAAACCACAGAAAAATGGGGATGAGTAAGTTTATTTCTAGAAATTTTAGCTTTCTTTTGCTTTTTCTTGGTGCAATTTTAAATTATGTCTTTTATCCTTAAATATCAAGTATTTAGGATAGCTGTACATCTGGGTCAATAGTCTCCGCAATCAAATATCCTATTATATCTCTGAATCTAGGTGACATCAGTGACAAAGCACTCTAGGATGTCTCAAATTATGAAACTTTCAAACTAAATAAGTTTTAATCGTTTTTAATTTTTTAAACTCCCCATACAAAGATATGTTTAGGATCTAGCATTAAAATCTAAAATTTTAATGACGACAACAAAACTCTAGGTTTAAAAAAAGTAAATCAATGAAAACTTTCTTTTCTTAAGTAAGTTTCCACTACCATTCCTCCAGGTATCCCTAAAAGCAGGGATCTTCTTAAAACACAAATTGAACAATCTGACTCCCGTGCTTAAAATCTTCAGTGGCATGTCATTGCACTGGGAATAAAATCAATACTTAAGCAGACCTGCAAAGCCAGCAGGAAGACCTGGTCCCTTCCCACCTGTTCAATTTCATCTGCTAGCTCTTGCCTCAGACCTTTGCACATATCTTCCCTTGCCTCTAACTCGCCCCACTTCCTTCCTCATGCATTCCTTATCATTCATGGCTCAGTTTAAATGTTACATACTTTGGAAGCTTTCCCTCACCATTACATCTAACAGAGATTTCCCCCTCTTGATTCTATATCACAACCCTCTGTTTCCTTCATCACAAATATCATAAATCTTAATTACTGTATGTTAGTCTTTCAACTTATTCTTTGCATCTGCCCTTGACTGGGAGCTTTACGTGGCCTTTTTGGTCTTGGTCACCACTGTATCCTTAGCTCCAAAAACCTGGCCTCTAGCACTGTGCCTACCACATAATTGAGGTTCAATAAATAAATGTTAAAAGGGTAAATGGACTCCCAGACAGGTCATCCATTTCCATTCCTCTTTATTCTTACTCAGCCTCTTCTTCCTCCACCACCCCTTTTGCTGCCCAAACCCTACTCATCTTCCAAGGTCCAGCCGAAATGCCAGCTTCTCCTGGACGCTTCCCCTGATGACTTGTTTACTATACATTCCTGTCTCCCACCTTCATGCTAGCTGAAAAACTTTCCACATATCTAGTTAGCAACTTTTTCCAGTCCCCCACTGACAACTATTCTAACCTTTCACCAGTCCTCCTTCAAGCTCCCACCCTTATGGCAGCAAGGGAAGGACCTCCCACCTCACTTAGAAAATAGAGGACTCAGGGCAAGGTCCTCTGAGTGCAGCAGTTTCCTTTCAATATAAACATTCTCAAGTCTCTTCCATCATAAAGAGAAGCAGGCAAATGCATAAATAAATCCCCTCCCTCGATTCACTTCCCCCTTTATATGAGTTATTTACTACATGTAACTAACTACCCCAAAATTCCATGACTTCACAACAATCATATATTTTGCTCACAACTCTGCAATTTGGACAAAGATCAGCATGGAAGATCATTTCTGTTCCATATGGTATCAACTAGGTGGGCTCAACTCAGGGATTGAAGGGTCCACTTCAGGTTGGCGAGTTAATTCTGGCTGTCAGCTGAGGCTATGAGTCAGCTCAATTCTTTTCCATGCAGACCTCTCCAGAGGCTGCTTGGACTTCTTTCCAACATTGTGGTCTGATTCAGGAGTGAGTAGTGGGTACCAGTTTCTTAAGGTCTGAATGCAGAAACTAGTACATCACTTCCACCATGTTCTAATAGTTAAGATTCAGGGGAAGGAAATATAATCCTCCTTCTTGATGGGAGAATTGTCACAGAATCCAGTACATGTTTTAAAACCGTGACATTCTTCTAGATAAAACAGGTACTCTCTGCATCCCCTTTGCAGCCA
>NW_011889352.1:1038422-1120080 GCF_000151845.1 Pteropus vampyrus
TATCTGAAATAGATATTATTATTATCCCTATTTAACAGATAAGTAAAACTGAAACAAGGAGATATTTCTATGAACTGAATGTTTGTGTCTTCCCAAAATTCATATGTTGAAACCCTAATCCCAATGTGATAGTATTTGGAGGTAGGAATTTTGGGGGAATTAGGTCATGAGGGTGAAGCCCTTGTGAATGGGATTAGTGCCTTTATAAGAAGAGGCCCAAGAGCTAGCTAGATCTCTTTCCATCATGTGAGGATACAACAAGTCAGGAGTCTGCAACCTGGAGGTGCGGTTTTACCTGAACTCAACTGTACTGTCTGGGACTGATCTTGGACTTCTAGCCTCTGGAACTGTGAGAAATAAATTTTTGTTGTTTATAAACCACCCAATCTGTCATACTGTGTCATAGCAGCCTGAACTGAGGACCAGCCCAGGATTATGCAGCTGGAAAATAGCCACACCAAGAATCAACCCAGGCAATCTGGCTTTGGAGTCTATATGCTTAACCATGACTCCACACTGCCTCTCAAAATACTTTGAACATTTTAATAGCTAAATAAATTTGGGTAACCAGTCTCCTATTATTTAAATTCTCCGATTTTACACATGAGAAAATTAGCCCTCAGAGAAGTTGAATAACTTGTACATGTAGACTGATTGGTAAAGGACCCAGATCATAAAAATAGCTAATGGCTATCATTTTATCAAGTGCCTACTATATGCCTGGCCCTTATTCTAGGCTCTTTGAATCCTTACCCCTCTATGAGATTAGTGTTAGATATGAAAAAACAAAACCAAAAGGAATTAAGTAATGCCCAAGAGCACTTAGCTGGTAAGAATCAGATCCAAGGTTAAATTCTAGAACCTCTGTCCTTTCTTCTCTGCTACACTATCTCCCAGTTAATCGCAGCACTCTGCTTTTAAGCATTTTCTACATGAAGAGCCCTCTCTTATACAGCGCTGGTGAAAGTAAAAATAGATACAATCACTGTGGAGGGACATTTGACAATATTTGTCAAAATGACATATTTACATTCACAACAATGTCAATATGCTTAACACTACTGAATGGTACAATTAAAATTAGTTAAGATGGTAAATTTTATATGAGTTATTTACCACAATAAAAAAAAGTTTTAAAAAATGACATATGTACATACCCTTTAACCCAACAATGTAACTAGAAAATTATCCTATTGACATACATGTAGAAAATGATGTGTCTTTGAGACTATTCATTGCAATTTTTTGTATTAACAAAAGATTAGATGCAAGTATCCATCCGAGAGAGAGACTAGTGAAATCAATTATAGTCCACTATACAATGGAATACCATGCTGCCTTTAAAAAGGAACAAGAAGGTGTTTATACTGTTAAGGAAAGATTGCCATAATATATTGTAAAGTGAAAAAAGCTAGCAATGGTGTAAAAAAAACAGGTAGGGGGAGGTTACGGGATAAGAGGAAAGGGGAAAAATATATACACATTTGCTTACGTACTTATAGATTATCTCTAAAAAGAAACACAAGAAAGTTTTAACAGTGGTTGCTTCTGAGATGGAGAACTGTTGGCTGAGGATAGAGGGTGGGGGCTTTTACACTTTTTGAATTTTGAAGTCTTGTGAACTCAGAAAACTAAATCAAATTTAAAATTCTATTTTTAAAATATATTCAGAGAATTGAGAACTGGTGGAGATTTCAAGAAATCTGGCCTCGAGTCAGCATCTTAAGCATTTGCTAGGTTCATGACAATAGAGACTCTAAGTGTCTTACATATTCACTGCTGTATACCCAAAGACAGCAGTTCTGAAACCCTCAGTGGTACACAGTAAAGCCTTCCAAGAACGTGGGTTAAGTTAAGTAAATGAATGGATGAGTTAACAGAGAGCTCGTGTTAACTACTTAATTTTATCCTTCTCCATAATATAGGCTTTACACCCTTACAAATTCAGACATTTTTTAGTCATTAACATCTTTCTTGTGTCTAACAAAGGCCCATTTCATCTTGTTGCATCCTTGGTACAAATGACCAATAACTGATTAAAGAATCTCATTTTAACCTTCTAAATGCTTGAAGTCATTTGTGACTCTTTAGTCTTCCCTCTTACCAATTCAATGGTCCCAACTCTTAATCTTTTCTCAACTACCAGTTTAGCACTTATTCCATCATTCTAGCTTTTCTGAGCTTGCAATCTTTCTTTAAATGAAGATTTTCAATTGGCTCATGATATTTTAGTAAGGATATGACCTATCAGATATTGTGGAAGCATTATTAACCAGGTTTTCACATTCTCTTCCATTAACACTGTCCTATGTTAATTTTGAAAGAAAATCTTTTTTTCTTTCCAGAGGCAGCATGGAATTAAGAAAAGAGAACCAGGTTTCAAACCAGGAGACCCAATTTTT
The DNA here is from genome assembly GCF_000151845.1 of Pteropus vampyrus. Lineage (NCBI taxonomy): Eukaryota > Metazoa > Chordata > Mammalia > Chiroptera > Pteropodidae > Pteropus > Pteropus vampyrus. Next base: position 1,040,825 of record NW_011889352.1, read on the forward strand.
GAACCTCTACCTCTACCATTTATTGGCTGAGTGGCCTTTCATTTATTTATTTGTTCATTCAAAAAATATTTGTTGATCCTACTCTGTGTCAAGCCCTGTCCTAGGGACTGGGGATAGAATAGTAAACGAAATAAAGTTCCTACTCTCACAGACTTTACGTTCTAGTAGGGAGAGACCACCAATAAACAAATGAATAATTAACGTATATGTCACCTTAAACAATGGTAAGTGCTATGGAGAAAAACAAAGAAGGAAAGGAGGATAGGGAGCATGGAGGGCAGGGGCATACAATTTTAGGGTCAAGAATATCTTTCTTGGATGTGGTTTCATAGTGTAGTGGTTAGCACGTCTGTTTTACACGCAGAAGGTACTGGGTTTGTGCCCCAGTGGAGCCACAGTCCATGGTCTATGGCCATGCCACCCTGAACAAGCCCGATGTCTGATCTCAGAAGGTAAGCAGAGTTGGGCCTGATTAGTACTTGGATGGGAGGCAACCTAGGAAGACCAGGTGCTGTAGGCATAAATAATAATAATTTTTAAAAAAGAATATCTTTCTTGACAAGGTCACACTGCAACAGTGATAATAGAGTCAAGACCCTAAGAATGTGAGGGAGTGAATTATGAGGATTTCTGGGATAGAGGGAACAGCAAGTGCAAAGGCTCTGAGGTGATAAGGGCCTTGATGAGGAACAGCAAGGAGCTAAAGTGGCTGAAGGGGAGTGAAAAGGTGAAAGAGCAGAGGAGTTCAGAAAGGGCAGGGGTTCAGCCAGAGAGGAGGCTGTGAGGGGCTGGCCAGTGACCTGTGCCTGAGTGAATTAATTTTTGACAATTATAACAACACCTTATTCTCTGAGGTAACATACATGAAAGGTGCCTGCTAAAAAGTATGACCTGAGCAGAGAGAAGTAAATTTGTCTGCAAGTCTTTGTAGCTATTTTTCAGGTTGGGGAATTTTTTTTTTTTTTTTTTTTGCTTAATTATTTACTCCCTGTAATTAGAGTGATGTCTGTGTTCTGAACCATCTTCACAAAAACAAAAAACCATGAGGCTAATGTCAATTAAGGCATTGGCTTATGCTCCAGAATTGATGATTTTTTATATCTAAAAGATATCTGAAAATTATAAACCCACCCATCTGTGACAGAGAGAACGCTGCCAAGACACCCCTTCTTTAATAGAAGCCAAAGGTGAAGAGGTGAGAGGAACAGTGAGACCCAAGATGGGGAATGACAGAAACTGATTTAGTCGATTCTGCAGAACATTTAGTCACTGCAAATACCTGATAGATTAATTCTCTGCAGTGTGGGCTGAACACCTTATCTAAGACCAGAGTTTCCAAACTATAGTATTGCCTAGCCAGAACTGGTTTTTCTTTGCCGTCTTTCTATTTATTTACTAAAAGCTCAAGATTTTAGTTTAAAAAGAGGGATAGAGGCAATCCGACCCTTCAGCAGCCAATCAAGAGACATTTGTTTGAGACCAAGAGTGAAAGAAAACCAATGGAGGAGCCAATCCCCGACTCCAGATTCTAGAGGCTACCACAGCTTTCACTTGCTTCCTCCAGAAGCCCTTGCTTTCTGGCTTGTAGAAGAGCCTTGCTGTTCTATCATCAGAAACCTAGGTGGATTGAATTAATTTTTCTATCATCAATCTTTCAATTTCGGGTCTGTTAAATATTAATACCTCAGGTCAAGATGACCTCAGGTTCTCCATGAGTATCCCGGTAGTACAGTTCAACTGGAACTTACCGAAACACACATACACATACAGAGCTATATTGACGGAGGATGAACTAAAATTAGTTGTGTTAGGGCAATAAGATTATTTTCTCCTATATTTCAAAATATTGCTTTTGAAATTTTTAAAAATGCATATAGAGTTCTAACAAATGTGGTTTACCAGGAAATATTGTGTGGCTAATATGTGACTTAAAACTCCAACCTACTTATTCTATAAAGGAGATAGACTTTTTAAAAATTCAGTATATCAAGATAATATGCAGCCATTAAGATATATGTTGCAGAAGACCAGTGAGTGACCAAGAGAATGTTCAAGATATATCGTGAAGTAAAAAAAAAATGAGTTCTGTACAATGCCATTAAATAAATATTTTTAACATAAGGGCAGAATATATATGAAAATGACTAACATTAACAGTGGTTACTCTTAGAAGATGAAATTACAGCTGGTTTTAATTTTCTTTCTGCTGATCTATATTTTTAAAAATTTCTATGATGAACATGTATTACTTTGTAGTAAGAATTATTTCAATTTTGTGTTAAGATTCAACTGCCTAATATTTCTAAAAATCAAATCAATTTTCCAACTGGAAATACAAATAAAGCAAGTTAGCTGTCTACTTTCTCGCCTTCAGAAAATGGCTTGAAAAAACATACAGCCATGAAGATTTGTAGCACTACAATTTAATAATGGTGAGCACTTGTACTGTTGTCAGTGCTTTGCCTGCATTATCTCCCCTAATCTGTACCACAGCCTCATGAAGGTCCCACTAGCTAGCCCATTTTATAGGTGAGGAAACTGAAGAGAAGAAAGGATAAGTAAATTGTCCAAGACTACAAAGTTAGGAAGAGGCACAGACCAGGACAGTGGTGTTCCAAAGCCTGAGTCCTCACCACTATTGAATGCCTCACTACCAGTCTCTGCATCCAGGCAGCCCTGGTCACTGACTTATCAGTCTGCCTTCAACAGCTGTGGCAAGTTCTAGCTCTTGCCTCAAAACCACTGCTTCCCACCTCCCTTCTCATTCTTAGCAGCTGACCTGATTTCAGAGAAAAGTAGAATCCTTTCAGCTTCCTGCATCCTTCCCCGATTTATCTATTTTCTTTCTAAGGGAGAAACCTTATATGATTGCAATATTTGGGATATACTTATACTAAAAAATTATTCATTATTTATCTGACATTCAAATGTTCTATTTTGGGAATCCCTACTTAGAGAAGATTCTCATCTATCTTTCATCCTAAGAAAACATACCAAAACAATCTTAATTCCTTATTCCTCTCCAACAACCAATCACCTAGCCAGAAGATGTCTATTGTGCCTACCACTCCCATGCCTCCACCTCAAGGGAAACTGCACAACAACAAAGCCACATCTCCTGTTGTCCTTGACAACTCTTTTTGAACCTGTCAGGATCTGACCTCCACAGCTGATTAGAGACAGACCTGGGAGATTACTACAACCTCAGCTTCCGAACTCAGGGTCTGTCCACTACCCTAGCCAAACTCCATCTGTCTCCCCATAGTTGTGGCAGAATCAGTACACTATGAAATCCATGGTCATAGAAGACCTAACACCCATCACCCTTGGTTACCCTCTTTACCTGTCAAAAGCAGCCTCCACCTGATTTAGGACTTCTTTCTCATAAGTCTTCTCACCTTGTCCTGGACTTGCTGCCATATCAGTGAGGTGGGGAATGAATAACCCCTCAGGAAAGACTGTGGCATGGAAGATGTTCCTGGAAAATGGGGTTCATCCTACCATTAGGGAAAACAGTATTATGCTTGTTTTCCATATCTTTCTCTGTCTTGTCTAGACTATACATTCCTTGAAAGCACGAGCTATTAACTTTTACTACTATATGCTGAGAAGGAGTACAGGCCTGGATAGTTGCACCCTGAATGAATGAAAGAATCAACAAACAAAATGGCCTACAACAAGAAATAACTAAGCAAACTGTGACACCTCAGCTACATGGGATACTACATAGCTACTTACAATAAAAAGTGTATATACTGTTAGTACATAGAAATGTGTATGTGAAACCAATTGAATTCAAAAAGTAGAACATTAAATCATTTGTATTCTGATTATAACTATGCTAAAACCTATGTACAGACTACAATTAAAACTGCAGAAAATTTGGAGTCATAAATAATTTAGAAACTACTACTCAGTAAAGGATTTTTCTATAAATTTGCTCAATTTCAAAATAAATATTGTCTTACAGCTGAGAATCCAGAGGGTTGTTATGTATACTTTTCCACAATTAAAAAAAAAATAAAAATAAAAATAAAATAAATGTGCAACACATATACATGCACACAAGTAAAGATTAGTTATCTTCAGACAGAACAAGTATCCCAACTTTGTTTTATAAATATCTCACTAATAGATAAGAGCATGTCCCCAAATCTCTTAAGGGAGCAGCCAGGTTAAACCAGCTAATATAAGATAAAATGTGCTATTAGAAATGTTCACTGGTAAATGACAAAAGTAAACAGAAATCTCAGGGTTTATAAAGATCCTAAGAAAAAGACCATGAAAGAATTTATCAATGCCTCTGTAGAACTATATATATATACAGAAGTTGAAAGGATAGAAGTTATCTAAATAGAAATAGGTCCTTCTGGGAAAATATAAAATAGTAGGCTATATTTACACAAAAGGATTGTTTTTTAAGATATTAATTTATTAATTGCAGCAATGTGTTTTGCTCACTATAACATTTCTTAGTCTCCATGCAAAGCCACCCCACCCTATTTTAAACAGGTCCTTTGTGTCTAGGTCACAATTCCTTTCCTGGAAATTTTTGCAAGAGGGAAAACCAAAAGCAGTTTAAAGCCAAATGCTGTTAAGTCTTTTGTAAAAGTGTAAACCCAGTGAAGAGGAGGGAAGAAAGAGAGAGGCCCCCGCTTTTGGAGTAAAGCAGTGGGGATGGGGAAGAAGGGAGGTTCTCCTAGACAGGGGTGGGTCCTGGAGTACCAGGAACTTCATTATTAATTATGGGGCCCAGGGATGGGTCAAGACCTTAGAGTGGATTGGGGCATCTAGGAAGACTGGACCCCAAGGTATCCTGCTTGGGCAGAAATGCCCATACCCCATGGAGCAGAGTGTCATTGTACATTATGGGACCACATGGCCTGAGACAAAGATTTTTGTGGGCACCACATAAAGTGCCTTCAACAATAATTGTTAATTTTCCATCACCTTAGCCTGATAGGAGCCAAAATTTAGAAATAAATTATTTCCTTATTTTACATATGTGTTAAAATTCATATCTATTATATTAGTTCCACATAAATATCTTTTTGAAAACTTGACTATAGTAGGCAGAATAACAGCCACCCAAAGATATTCATGTCTTAATCCCTAGATATGCAAATATGCTAATTTATATGGCAAAAAGACTTTGCAGATATGATTAAGAACCTTGAAATAAGGAGATTATCTTGAATCATTTCGGTAAATCCAATGTAATCACATGGGGTTTTAAAAGTGGGAGAGGGAGATGGAAGGGGAAATCAGCAACCTAACATTGCTGGCTTTGAAAATGGAGGAATGGGTCCATGAGCCAAGAAATGTGGGCACATCTAGAAGCTAGGAAAGGCTAAGGCACAGATTCTTCCCTACAATCTGCAAAAAAGAATAGACCCCTGCCAACATCATGAGCTTAGTCCGGTGAGATTTGTGTCAGACTTTTATCCTACAGAAGTATTAGATAATAAACTTGTCTTGCTGTTAGCCACTAAGTTTGTGGTAATTTGTTACATCAGCAATAGAAAACTAATGCATGGTTATAGAGTCAATTCTCTCCTCCCTCTGCCTTTTCTTTTCCCTTGTCTCTGTTTACTAGGAAACTTCTCATCTATAATTTGGTTTTCATCAGAAGAAAAATAGCCTACACAAATGGCCTCTCCCACTGCAAAACAATAAGTTGATATTCTGGCTTATAAACCATCCTTGGGAGCTTTTTTTAAAGCTTGATTTGGTCTCCTAGAGCCCTAGCATGACATTATTTCTGGAAATTGTAAGATGCCACTTATGTTACAGGAATGTATATCATTGGATTTCTTTACCTATTCAATGGTCCACTGAACCATCTTATGAACACCAGTTTGCTAATTTGTTCCAACTACAATGATGACATTGTCTACTAGGGAAGACTAAATGAACACACATAAAAGATATTAACAATACAAGCCAGAAAAATGGTAAGGGCTGAAGAAAGATGCAAAGGGTAAATGCTATTCAGAGAAATTTGGAAGAGAGATCCAAAACTCACTTTTGATAGGGAAGACCTGAGGAATTTACAAAGGAAGTAGGGCTTGAATTAGGCATTTCTATGAGTAAAATACCACAGGCAAATTCAGTTACAGCAGAAGAGATTGGAAGGGCAGATTGCAATCAGCTGCTGTAGGAGTCTGATAGGTTTGAAGAATTTGGAATAGGCAACCAGGAGCAACCAAGACCTTCAGGGAAGGACTGTGATGAAAATATAGTCTTGAGAGAGATTCAGATGGATCTGTGGGATTATAGTTCTTGAACTATAGCACTGGAATAAATAAATCGCAGGCCTCAGAATTTGAGTTTCTATTAAAATTGGCTCAAACTAAAAGCTTTTCCTCTTCAGAGGGTACTATTTGCTCTCATGGTACCCATAGTCCAATGTGATAGAAACAGTATCTATATTTGACACAAATTGAAGGGCCCATCTATCCATGACCTGGTAGGTTTGACCAGTAAAGTCCAAAAGCATGTGTTTTCATTCCACCAGATAGTCCCTGTTGTCTCTTTGCATTTTATCTTTGACTTTAACTCTTTTACTTTTTAATTACTTTTTAATTACTTTTTAATTTATCGAGGTGACATTGGCTGATAAAATTATAGTTTTTTTTAACAGTTTTAAAATGAACAAATCAATGGCATTAAGTACAATGTTGTGCAACCATCATCACTATCTAGTTCTAGAACTTTCCATCACCTCAGATGGAAATCCATACCTTTTAAGCAGTCACCTCCTACTCCTCCCTCTCCAACCCTTTATTTGTAGAGTTTTTATGTTAATTTTTCACTTGATATAATATATTCATTAAAAATATAGCGTACATAAGCAATACAGAAAATATACAGATAAAAATCTCTTTCCCATCCTACCTTATCTGTTTCTCTGGAGTGTGCATCGGAGTTTCTTTATACATATGTAAATAAATTTTCTCTTATTCTTATACAGAATATGCATTCCATAAACAGCTCTGTCTTTTGCTTTTTTTTTTAATTTAAAAATATATCTTTATAAAGTTGTAGCAGCTAATATGTAGGGTAACCGTAAACCTGTTTTTGTTTGGTATGGTCCCTGTTGAGCCATTTTTTTCAGGTGTTTGAATAATAAATTATATGATCACTCTTCTTATATGGACTTTGTAGCTCACTTTTTACCAAATACAAATTAGAAACAATTTTAGGAATTGGGTTCATAACTGACCACTTAAATAAATATTTGTTGATTGATTTACTGTGGGTACCAGGTGATTCTTAAACAAAACTTTGAAAATGACTGTTCTAATGAAATATATAATGTACAAGTGATCCTTAGTCTGCTCTTAATCTTGAAAATTTCCTGGAATGTGTTATTTATATACCTCACAGAGGAGCTCAAGAAACAACAAATTATCAGTTTTATTTGAAGGTATAACTTCGTTAGAAAGCAAGTTGGCTATATCTGTGACAATATTAAATGCACATGCCTTCTGACATTGGAATTTCTCGGCTAGAAAGTTATTCTATATGTACATTTACACAGATACTCAAATATGGTTGTTAGATGGTGTTCATCGTAACAGTTAATAACAAAAATTGAAAACAACCTACATGTCCATCAAGGGGGAACTGATTAAATAATTTAAGGTACTTAATGAAATGCTGTGCACCTGTAAAAAAGAGCATAGCATAAAAAGAATGAGAAGAAAATCCACAGACAAGGAGAAAATATTTGCAAAAGACATATCTGATAAAGGACTGTTATCCAAAATATACAGAGAATTCTTAAAATTCAACAATAAGAAAATGAATAATACAATTTTAAAAATGGACCAAAGACCTGAACAGATACCTCATCGAAGAAGATACACAGGACATGGTTCCATAGTGTAGCGGTTAGTATGTCTGCTTTATACGCAGAAGGTCCTGGGTTCGTGCCCCAGTGGAGCCACGGTCCATGGTCTATGGCCATGCCACCCTGAACAAGCCCGATGTCTGATCTCGGAAGCTAAGCAGGGTTGGGCCTGGTTAGTACTTGGATGGGAGACCACCTAGGAAGACCAGGTGCTGTAGGCATAAATAATAATGAAAAAAAAAAAATGAAGATATACAAATGGCAAGTAAGTATATGAAAAGATATTCAACATCATATATCATTAGGGAATTGCAACTTGAACGAGATATTACTACACACCTATTAGAATGGCCCAAGTTGAAAACACTGACAACACCAAATGCTGACAAGGATGTGGAGCAATAGGAACTCCTTCATTGCTGATGGGAATGCAAAAAGGTATTGCCATTTTGGAAGATGGTTTGGCAGCTTCTTATAAAAACTAAACAAACTCTTACCATATGATCCAGAATCACATTGCTTGGTATTTACCCAAATAAGTTGAAAACTTATATCCACTCAAAAACCTGAACATGGATGTTTATTGCAGCTTAATTCATAATTGCCAAAACTTGGAATCAACCAAGATGCCTTCAGTAGGTGAATGTATAAGTAAACTGTGGTACATCTAGACAGTGAAATATTATTCAGTGCTAAAGAGAAATGAGCTATTCAGGAAAAGACAGAGGAACCTTAAATATACATTGCTAAATGAAAGAAGCTCATCTGAAAAGACTCCATACTGAATGATTCCAATTATCTGACATTCTGGAAAAGGCAAAACTATAAAGACAGTAAAAAAGATCTATGGTTGCCAGGGTTTAGGGGAAAGGACGGATGAATAGGCAGAGCACAGAAGATTTTTAGGCAATAAAACTGTTCTGTACAATACTATGATTGTGAATACATGGCATTATATACTTACCAAAACCCATAGAATGTACAACATCAAGAATGAACCCTAATGTAAACTGTGGACTTTGGGCAATAATGATGTGTCAATACAAGTTCATTGTAACAAATGTGCTACCCTGGTGTGGGATGTTAATAGTGGGAGAGACTGTGTGTGTATGGGAACAGAGAGTATGAGAACTCTCTGTACTTTCCACTCAATTTTGCTGTGAACCTAAAACTGCTCTAGAAAGTAAAGTTTATTAATTAAAAAAAAAATGAGCGGCATACTGCTAAGAGCCATCTTACTCTAGATATGTATAGTGTTAGGTGAATAAGGAAAGTTCAGAAACTTGCTTTATGATCCTATTTTGTGTAAAAAAAAAAGAAATATATAAAAACGGATATGTTTAAATATGCCCAGAACATTAATGGAAGGGCAAAAAAACTTGTTAACAGATTTCTTCTGGGGAGCGGGTTGGGGAATCAGGAATGGGGGAGTTTTATTTCCTTCGGTATATAAATTAAAATTTTAATGTGAACATGTAGTTCTGGTTTTTCCATGATTATTTACTTTATATAAGTAATAAATGGATCTGTTTTCTTTGCAAAACATTCTAACAATTCAGATACAGTAAAAGTGCTCTTGACCTCCCCCCACCCACTTCCAGCCCCTTCCCAGGAGATAACTTCAGCTGGCAGTTTATTTGTATCCATCTTCTATGCTTTTTAAAAATATATGTAAATCCCTTTGAGCTGCTTGATTTCTCTGTGTTTATTATTAGTTGTAAAAGTCCCCAGTGAACACAGAAATACTCCTTCTGGGGAAAGGGAAGTTTTAAAATAGGGGAGCGGGAGTGGCAGTATTTGTAATAAACTAGCCAAGCAGCAGGGAAAACCCCAGGCCTTTTTTAGATCTCTGAGAGCAGGAGAAGGATAGTTTAAGGTGACTGGCCAGAGGCTGGAAGTGGACAAAGAAAGGAAGCTGAGAACAATAGGGTCACTCCACCTCTGGGCTTCGGGAGGTGGGGCCTTGAAGCACTAAGTGTACAGTTGGCCTCATCAGTGTAATTTAGGGATTAGAAAGTCACTAGAGTTAAAATTTTAAGTCATTATTTTGAATTCTAAATAAAATAGTAGGATATGGTGAGAAGAGTGGAAAAGTCAGTCGGTTGCTTCCTTAGGTCCGAACATGGCAATGAAGTCAGAAAGGGACACTGAAGATGGTGCCACTTGTTGTTTTGCTGCTTTACGATTGTTAGAGGGTTTAAAAATACATGGATGTTATAGAATTTTTTCATTAAGAAAGTTGCTATTTTCTCCAAAAAGTAATTTATTCTCATGATCATCAAACAAAACAAAACAAAATTACTGAATTTTAGCTCATTCAGACCAGAAAATATATGTAGAGAACTGGGATATTTCTAATCTGGACCTCTGATTTAATGAGAAAAGCACAGTACTGGTACTCGGAGTCCTTACTAACCACTGCATGATCTCTCATTTAATTACTCGATGCTTCATTTGTCTTGTCTATAAAATGAGACTGTTGGGCCAAACGATTTGTATTGTCCTATGGCTCAAAAATCTAACAGTTGAACTCATCTAGTTAATGTAAGACTATCAGACTGAATCATACACTCAAAATGAAGCGGAGAGTTGGATCAATTAATTGTACGGATCATTTTGGAAAAAAATAAAAAATATATTGGACCCCTCAATTAGATCCATTTCAGGCCAAATTATTTATTCTATTTTATTTTTTTGAGGCTGTGAGACCAGAATCCTACCTGATGGATCAATGCAACTCACTTATTCTCAGCTCCATTTCACCAAGGTGGGCCCCTTAGAAATTCAAATACTTACACCTAAAAATGCCAGGCATAGTTTTGCTCATACTGTATGTGCTGGGAAAACAAAGATGTTCTTTCAACCTCAGTGCTAACCGGATCTCACACATAGTGTTTACTACTGTTTAGCTAACCAGCCCTTCTCAAAGTTTATAAAGTGTCTAAAGAGTCACCTGGGGACCTTTTAAAATGTAGATCCTGCTTCAGCAGGACTGGGGTGGGGCTTATGAATCTACCTTTCTAACAAGCTCCCAGGTGCTGCTGATGCTGCTTGTCTGTGTTCTACACTTGAACTAGCAAGGGGCTAAACTAGGACCCCTTTGCTGTCTTTTGCAATCCTCTTTCTCAAATGCAAGCTATTTTTTATGAAAAATAACTAACTCTTTAACTGCTTTCAGATAATAGTTGTGAAATAAAGCCAGAATTAAGGTCATTCCTAAGATAAACATGTTAGATCTGGATGCATAACACTGCTAATAGATTAGGAAACTTACAAGTATGTTCCTTTTTCTTTCAACTTATAGACAGATATCTTATACAACAGCAAAGGCTTATTAACATATATAAATCCCTTGCTCCAAAAAAAGATTCAAGGCAGTAGGTTGTGAGGATTAATGAGATAACCTATGTGAAAACCCTTAGTTTCATGCCTAGTACTTATAAAATACCTAACCAAAAGATACAAAACCAAGTAAGGCAACAGATATGAAGAGGCATATTATAGAAGGGAAATCTTGAATGGTCAATAAATATTTGAAAAGATGCACAACCATTAGTAATCAGAACTGAACACAATGAGACACTACTTTATAACCTATGGATAGGCAAAAAGTAAAAACATCATGTAACAGCACATGCTGGTAAGGATATGTTATATATTGCTCGTGGAATTTTAGTTGGTGCAATTACTTTGGAAAACAATTAGGCATTACTCAAGAAGATTGAAGAATATGAATATCCAACTACTTAATAATTCAAATTGTAGCTGCAAATCCTAGAGAAACTCTTGCACTATACAATAGTAACATGTACAAGGCAGCTCATGGTGTCACTGCTCTTAAGAACAAAAAGTGAAAACAACCCAAATGCTTATGCATATTAGAATAGATAAGTAATTTTATGTTCATGTGATGGAATATTATATAACAATGAAAATGAAGGAACTATAGTCACAAATATCATCGTGGATAAATCTCACAAACAATGTTGAGGGAAATAAAAGGCAGAGGAAATATATGTAAATATGAAAAACACACAATAAAAACACGAGTTAGTTAAGAAAATATGTGTGTGTGTCGTAACTGAAGGAAAATGAGGGAACGGTTAAGTACAAAAATCAAGGTAATGATTATACTGGAGTATGAGGAGGACATAACTGAGGTTGAGCATCATGAAGAATTTCATATACTGACAATGACAACATGTACAATATTAAAGATAATATCCTCATTACCAATCTATATCCCTTTCCTATTGTCCCAGGCAGGACACTGTCATCATTTTTTACTCCAAACTCTGCCCATATCATTTCCGTTTCTTACATTACCTGTCTCACCTAAGAATAGCATTAATCCTGTCATCCACTCCAGAAATGTGAAGTTCATCTTTAATTCCTCATCTCCATCTCAACTATCATATCAATTATCAAGTTCTTTCATCTAAACATTTCTGAGATCTCTGCCTTCATTTCCAACCCCATCAACACAATATATGTTAAGTCCTAAATATCTGATTATTGGAATCACCCTCTAATTGTTCTTCCTATCTCTAACCTCTCTCTCTCCAATCTTTCCCCTTTATCCTTTTCTGCAGCCAATAACCTTTCTAAAATGAAATCCAATGTTGTTCTTCCCCTAGAAATTTTAAACTGCTCCCTGTTGTTTTCAGTATAAAAAGCACACCCTTTGTCATGATAATAATTAATACTTGTAACTAACATTTAGTGAGCGCTTACTATACGTAATGCACCATTTAAAATGCTTTATATTTATTAACTTGTCCTCACAACGACCCTATTAAACTGGCATTGTTATTATTTGTTTGGCCCACAGGGGGTGATCAATAAATGCTGGCGAGTGAATACATATCTCTTTTACAGATGGGCTTAGCATATTAAATCACTCAAAGTTTCATAGCTAGTCAATGATAAATTAGTCACACAGAGAAGTCTGATTCCAGGACCTATAAATGTGATCCATTGTACCTCAAGTCTAACCTACTTTTCTGGCCTAAACTCTAGATAGTGACTAGTGCCCTTTTTTTCTACCCTCGTGAATGTTCTCTAGAATTATGAAACTGGTCCATACTTGCCCCTCTTTATTCAGGCTCTTGGCTCTGGAATGTCTTTCTCTTCTCTTTTGATCAGGGTAGCTCTTCTCAATCTTCACTTTCTTATGACTGCCTCTGAGAAACATTCCTTCACCGGGAAGCTGAATTACTTCCTCTCTCTCTTTTTGCTCCCGCGGCACTTTATTCATGACCGTAATTACAAACACTCTAACACTATACTATGATTTATTTTCGTGTTTGTATCTCCTTTGGTTGTGTTCTCCTACAGGGCAGGGACTAGTTTTCATTCATGTTTGAATACTGGTATGTAATCAGAATAAATATTTGTTAAATGAATGAATAAATGGATTTCTTTGATTTGACTTTGCAAAAGATATAGGAAATATTTCTTTAAAGAACATTCCTTATGATCACCTTTCTATAGAAGCTAAGGGGATAAGATTAAATCTTAATTTAGCAAAGGTCCTTGACAGGAAACTATTTCAGTATCAACAAGGTATCTTGCTTTTTGATGCTATTAATACGAGGGTGTCAAGAAATAGTTACAAAAAGAAATTGTAAGTGCACTTAAATGGAAGAGGCTAAACAAATAAATATGAACAGTTTGCTGATACTTGCCATTTGGGGAATAAAAACTGAAAAACTTAAAAGCCAAAAAAACCTCAAATATTTTCATTTATCTTTTAAATTTTAGATAGAGGAGTTGGGAATAGAGAAAAAAAAATTACCGGATACCCTACACTGTCTGTTTTTATGACTTCTAGTCCAAATGCCTTCTCAAAAACATTAAGGACATCAAGTCCTTATGTGCCATCTGGATTATGTGTCATCTCTTCTTTGTCTGTGAGATGTAGATAACAGCAAGTTTAGTTTCTGAGACCAGTCATTTAGTAGGTTATTTGGATCCTTGGGTCTCTGAAAATTGTTAATTTCTACCAACCTGTCTTACTAACTACTAGCTTCAAGAGAGATGCATCTGACTCATCAACAAATCCAGAAGCTGGGCCATCCTCTTCATTGTTATCCTGGTATAATAGTTGATAGTTATTCCAATATTATTTTTGGTAACTTGGTTAAGTTTTCCCACCTTTTTCCTTTCTCTGTGTAACCAAAAACATCAATTGAAAAACTCTCAAAATAACCTTCTCTTAATTTCATTCCACAAATATAACCCAAAGCACCAATTCTGTGATGATAAAAAAGCTTGAAAAGAACTACAGTTAACCCTTGAACAACATGAGGGTTAGAGGCACCAACCTCCATGCAGTCAAAAATCCTCATATAACTTTTCATTCCTCAAAAACTTAGTTACTAATACCCTACTATTGACCAGAAGCCTTACCAATAATGTAAACAATCAATTAACACATATTTGTATGTTATATGTATTATATACTGTATTCTTACAATAAAGTCAGCTAGAGAAAAGAAAATGTTATTAAGAAAATCATAAGGAAGAGAAAATACATTTACTGTATGTATTGAAAAAAATCTTTGTATTAGTGGACCCTCACAGCTCAAACCTGTGTTGTTCAAGGGTCAAGTGTATTTGCTTAGAGATTTCTTCTAGCTATTTGTCACTGCTTCTTCAGTAAGCTTAAGCTGCTTGCCAAAAGGAGCCAGGATAACAAGAAGAACACATGAGTCTCTGGACACAGGAGCATCACAGAAGTGCCTATAAATAGACAGGAGCCTTCATGCTGACACGATCAAATTGTTGAGTTATAACTGACCATATTAAAGTCTAGTGAGCCAGAGAGATTCAAGATTCAGCGAGAGGGGATGATTAATAGTGCAAAGCTCAAGAGAATGGGAGGTGGTGTGTGTGATCCACAGCATAGGTGGAAAAAAATAGCCTTAATAGGTGGAAAGGAGGGATGTTATTTTGGAGGCAGGAAGTCGAGGGAGTTCCTTTTAAAGTGTTCTGTTTTCCCTAAAGGAGAAGGTGAGGTCATTCTTGGAGGGTCAGGTGGAAGGGTCAGAGATTTGTGGAGGTTTGAAAAGGCTGTTGTGGGTAATAGGAAATACTAGCTTTAGCCTGGCAGCCCTGAGGGCCTCTTTGCAGGTGGAAGCATGGAAAGGCAAGGGAATACGGGGTCAAAGTAAAGGACCAAGAACTACAAGGTGGAGAAGGAAGGAATGAACTCAGCCCAAACAGAGAAGGAGAGAATATATCAAAGAACCTGGGTCTGAGGAGCAACTAAGAAAAGAACAGAGTGGGAAGGAAGATTTGGTCAGACAATAGGATATCCCAATTTTCATTATCATGTTAAGTATAAAAAACAGTATCAGCCCAAAACAAAATTTAATATGCTGCAATTTTGAGCATTGGTTTTATTTGTAGATTGTGGTTTTCAAACTTTTTAAATGAAATTTTATGCAGATCTACATGGTTGGATCCAGAGTGGGTGATCTAGAGCTCCATCTACCCTCTGCCAGCTTCACACCCCACACAGCAATTTCTGGGGTGCTTCCATTGTACCCCAAGACTCTTCAGAACACAGTTTATGTATCACCACTATCCAAGTTTTGAGAATGAAAAAAACTTTATATCAAATGAACACAATTCTGGCCTAATTTGATAAGATGTTGGGTCACATATTTACTGTCAAAGTCATGATATCATCTCAAGAGCACATTTCTATATTTCTATATTTCTTATGGTGGACATGTATTACATTTATAATGTGTTCTAACTGGAGTCAGAAATGCAGTTGATTCTGGATTCAGTTCCATAAAGCATCAGTACCCACCAAAGAAGCTAGCACTTGGAAATCCCAAGAACAGGTCTCTCCAGCTGTAGGAAAGAAGCAGTTAGAGCTAATTTTCTGTATTTTTAGAGCTAACGTAAGTTTTCTGTTTGCTCTGTCTGCTTACTTAACATTTGTTAGAAAATAAGACTATACCTCTACCTCCTCAATTCTAAATGCTAAAATATATTCCATATACACTAAAGATTTATATGTATAATTAGAAGAAAAAGTAAGAAAAAATTTATGTAAACTTTTAGTCAGAAAGGCCTAAGCAACTTAGGAAAGTCAGAAGCCCCAAAAGAAAAATGTGATCACATATGTCAATAAAACAGGACCAACAATGACAAGGCACAAAAGCCATAATCAAAATCAAGACTGCTAAAAATATCTGCAACACATACAACAGACAAAGAGTTAATATCATTTCAAACTGATAAGAAAAATATAAGCAAACCAAGAGAAAGTGGGGCAAAGAATATGAACAGGCAATCCACAGAAGAGGAATTCAAGTAGCCAACAAATATATGAAAATTGTGGCCAGAAAAATAAAAATTAAGGTAACTATCAAACAGCAACCTGGACTGGAAAGAAAAATGTAAAAACAAATTTATAGTGTGTGTGGGAGGGGTGTGTATGTGTGTGTATGTATGTTACTATAGCCTTCTTAATCAATAATCTAGTAATAGCTACAGAATTTTAAAAATGAGATTAAAATACTAAGAAATGTGCACTTTATCTTCTAATTTTTTATTTAAAAAATTTTCAAATTTATGGAAAAGTTGCCAGAATAGTACAATGAACAACCATATGCCTTTCATCAGGGTCACCAATTGTTGACATTTTATTATATTTACTTTCTTTCTCTCTTTCTATGTCTCTTTCTATATAAATATATAAGTACTTTTTATATTAATGAATCAAAAAATGTTTAAATAAAAATATTTTGAGCTTGAAATTTAAGTGCATTAGTGCCAAATAAAAAATTAAATGAAATCAAGCTGTATGCTTTGCACAAAGCAAACCATTAAGACACATGGTTGTATTTTGGCAATGGCAACAAAATTCTATGGCGGCAGGGAGTTTGACTTATCCATGACTACATCTCCAATGCCTAGAACAATGCCTGGCATATAGAAGGTGCTTAGTAAATATTTCTTGAATGTATGAGTGAGCGAATTGAATGAATGAATGAGCGAATATGAAATTGTCTGCATTCTAGTATTAACTTTCTATTTTTCATTCAATTGAGTATCTAACTCAGGTGTCTCCATCTTAGCTGAATAGAATTTTATTCAGAAATTTGTTCTAAAGTAAAAACTATAAATCCCTACATGATAATTAGCGCTTACCAAAAATAGTAATTGAAGTTCTAAGTTTGTTCATTCATCATTTATTCAGTCATCACTCATTCCTAAAACATTCATTGAGCACAATTCCATTCCCAGCAAGACACTGAATTAGAACAACAAAAGACACAGCAGTAAGGTGGGGGAGCAGACAAATAAACAGCTAAGATGCTCTGATGGATTTCGTATAACTAAAATGTATTATGAACTCACAGAGGTGGAGAGACTAAACCAGGGTGATCAATCAAGAAAGGCTACTCAAGTGAAGTAATATGTAGGTTGCTCTTTAAGGATGAGTAGGAATTAGGCAGATGAATGGCATTTCAGTCAGTGGAAGAAGCATTCATTCACTTATACATTCATTTCAATATTTACAGTGTTTACTGTGTGCCAGTCAGTAGCCTCTGGATTTGTATTAGTGAACAAGACAGAAAAGTCTGTGCCTTCCTGTGGGAAGAGATAATAAACAAGTAAAGAAATAAATGTATGAATGACAAGAAGGATAAGGGATGAGAGAGGGCCTGGGGTGATGTGTGCCATTTTAGATAAGATAGTCAATGAAAGGACTCTTGAAGGAGATAATGTTTGAGCAGAAACTTGAATGAAGTAAGAGAGGAACTACAGAAGGAAGAGCAATAAGTTCAAAAGTCACCTGTGAAGCTAGAACTGAGTGAGTGATTGAGTGGGAGAGCAATGCAGCAAGAGATTAAACTGAAGAGATATGCAGGGAGAGATCATGTAGAGTCCAGCATTCATCAGCCTGTGACTTTAATGATATCTCCAAGGAAATGAGTGTACAGTTAGAAGAGAAGACTTTGAAGTGAGCTAGGAAATACCAATATTTAGAGGTCTGGAAAAAGAGAAAGATCTAGAAAAAGGAAATAAATAAGAGGAAAACCAGTCATAAATGATGTTCTAGAATCTAGCTCTAGATAAAGAAGTTATTTACTGTGCCAAAATGTAAGGAGTGAGGAAGCCTAGACTCAGGAACAGTGAGTAGCTCAGGATAGAGAGCAGAATCCAAGTAAAATAATGATAGGGGAAGGTGGTCACAAAGCAACTTTTTCAGTCATATATCTGGACAACAATATTGACAAGAAGGCCTTAAACATAATATGAGGCAAATGTAGAGCACTTTATCTTTTTAAAATTACTTTTGTTCAGTTGTCACTGTAAGCAATCTGATGCAGGATAGCCTTAATTCATAAATGAGGAACCTGAAGTTCAAAGGCAGAGACATGATCATTTAAAAGACATACACTGACCAATGACACAGTTTGGTCACATTTTCTTATTCCACTTCCAGTGCTCTGTATGCTACCTCTGCCCTTTCAATGTTAAATCATTCAAAGTAGACATAAATTTGATGAACAACTTAGAATTCTGTTCTTTTTTTTTCTCATAAAAGTTTGCTTTACTAAAACTCCACAGTTAAAAAATCAACCCATAAGCTTTCTTATATAGGTAAAAACGAAAGAGATGAATCTGTCACCATGAGGCTTTATTCGAAGGGACTAACTGGGATCAAAACCTAACAAATTCAGCAGCTGGAGTTTTCTGTCTCTCTGATGTGATGGAGGTTAAGACATTCTTTTTCAAAGGGTCTTTTATCATTTACCGAGTTATTGTCTTAGCAGTCAGATACTGTTTTTAGAGCCTTAGGTGTCCCTAAATATTTCATTTATTAAAAATCTCACCCCACAATTGAATAAATGTACTGAGTATCTTTTTTCATTTCAGATTTTAACTCATGCCCAAACCCACACCTGAGGTATTTAACAAAACTATGAGTATGTTAGTGATGGGTTGGAACTATTATTTCAGTTTTGTAAATGACTTGTTGCATATTCTTATAAGAAAAGAAGAATGTGTGTGAGGAATATGTGTAGAAATTAAAAATAAGTGAATGTTGCTGATAAATAGCCTTTAAGTTTTCTAGAATAGTTTTTATATGTAGTTTACATAATAGTTTGTTTACCAGCTTATTCCATTTTTCTTTTCTTGACAACCTTTATTTAATTCTTTTGGCTAAATGGCCTGATGTTTTTAATAACTTTCAAATGCCTGAGAATCTACATCCACATTGTGCCAAATAATCCTAATTTATAGTACTTATTTTGTCCATTTTTACTCAGGATTAACAGTAGGAGATTAATAAATGCATTTTAAAAATTTAGATAATATATTATTTCAACTGGATAAACAAGGTAAAAAATAATTTATGCATAATCACAGATTATTAAAAATTTAAAATATCCCATTTCATTTGTACTTTAAATTATAAAAGGATTTATAATTGTAAAAGACTTCAAACAATACAGAAATGTAGAAAGCAAAGCAATTACATGAGAGAGCCTTTATGATGTTCTATAGTAGAGTTTCAAATATACAATATTATAGTATGTTTCACAAATATATATATACATATATATATATATATATATATATATATATATATTTTTTTTTACAAATTGGCAAGCAGTTATCGTAATTGCAAATGGTTAAAATCAAAGACTCTGGAGCCGAATTGCCTGGGTTTAAGCCCTGCCCTGCCACTTTCTAGCTATATGTATGACTTTGAACAGGTTATTTATTCTCTTTGGGCTTCAGTTTCTTCATCAGTTAAGTAACATCTATTTTATAGGATTGAAACAAGGATTAACTAAATTGACATACATAAGAAATTTAGAAGAGTGCTAGGAAGAGAGTATACATTACATAAATATTAGTTCTAATTAGAATTATAATTTTTCCCAATTATATTTATTGACTCTTGTTACTATATATCATCTTCTTATTTATAGTTAGTTATATATCTGGGCTACCGATTCATCTGTTTAATCTTGCACTTTTTCTACACTGTTTTAATTATTGTTGCTTTATAAAATGTGTTAACATCTGTTAGAGTAAAATCTATCCTCATGACTCTCCTTTTTAGAATTAAATTATGTGTATATCCATGATTTAACATTTCCATACATAAATTTAATACCTTCTCAAATTTAAAATTATTTTGTCTCCTTTTAATGTCATTAAATCCATAAAATTTGATAAGTGACCTATTTCAAATATGTAATTTCCTCATCCAATAACCTGTTTGTGTTTCCAGTTTATTCAAGTCCTCAAAGACTTGAATAAAGTTTTCTATTTTTCTTCATATATGTCATACTCTTTCCTTGTCAAAATTACTTCCAGGTACTTTATATTTTTTTGTAGTTATTGTGAACAAAGTCTCTCTTTCATCATATTTTCATATTTCTAGTTAACTTTATTAATTTGAATAAATTTTTAAAGTTACCTAGCTATATAACCATGTTCAAATAATGATAATTTACCTCCATTTGAACATTTTTATATCATATCAATACATGTTTTGTTGCATTGGCTAAAACTTCTAACAATGTATAGGAAAGTGCCTATAACTTACATCATAATCAGAAGTTAATCTTCTTTGTATAGAAAAATCTCCTATCAAACATAGAGAAAAATATCAACAAGAGAAAAAGGGACAAAGAATGTGAATAGACATTTCAGAGAGAAGGAAATACAAACTGTTAAACATTTTTGAAAAATGTTCAACCTCACTTATAATGAGAACAATGCCATGATGCTATTTTTCACCCCTTAGATTGGCAAATAACCAAAAGTCTGTTAACACTGTGTGTTGAAAGGCTGTGGGAAAACAGGTGCTCTCATTCACTGCTTGTGAGAATGTAAATTGATTTAATCTCTATAAAGGGCAATTTGGCAATATCTATCAAAATTACAAATGCATATACCTTTTGACCCAGCAATACCACTCCTAGGAATTTATCCTTCAGATATACTTGCACACATGTTAATTGACCTATGTACAAAGTCATTCATTGCTGAATTGTTTGTTATAGCAAAAAATTGGAAATGACCCAAATGTCTATCAATAAAGAATTGATTAAATGAATTGTAATATATTCATGAAATGGAATATTATGCTGTCAAGAAAGAATAATGAGCTAATGATACAGAAAGATCTTCAAAATATATATCATTAACTGAGAAAAACAAAGTGCAGAACAGTGTGTATGGTATGGGTATGCTACCTTTCGTGGGAAAAAAAGGAGACGAAATAAGAACATATTTTTTATTTGCGTATTCATAAAGAAATTCTGGAGTAATGCACAAAGTACTTTTAACAGGGATTACCATTGGTAGGTAGTCTGAGAGTGAGCCAATGGGAGACAGAGGTGGGGAAATTTACCTGAACCTACTTATTTTTTTAAATATTTGATCCATGAGAATGCATGTACTATTAAAAAAAAAAACATATGGGGAACATGTAAATGAGTTACACATACTCAACATTTTAAAAATATATATCAATTTTAAATTGGGGCCCCTTTTAAATTGCTAACAGGGCATGAAGTGGCTGGACATAGTTGCAGGAACTCATTATCTCAGCTGTTGTGTATCTCTGTGTAGCTTTCTACTTCGGAGCCTGGATAAGCTGGATTCAAATACTGGCTATTGCCTTAAGGACGATCATTAACCATCACATGGGGTTGTCATGAGGATTGAACGAGGGAGATAATGTTGTGCAGGTTTTAGTCAAGAGCCTAGAATGTTCCAAACATGTTCCAAATTGTTTTCATATTTTCTGAGAGTAACTTCTTCCTCCCTCCTCCCAAGACACCTGGTTCACTTCTTTTCAAAGCTCTTATGCTCCATGGTAGCAGTTTGCTTGCAAGTTTGATCCCTTGAAACTAAATACTCCATCTTTTTTAAAAAATTTTTTTAATTTTTCGATTACAGTTGATATACAATATTATGTTAGTTTTAGGTATATAACACAGTGATTAGACATTTATATAACTTATGAAGTGATCACCCCAATAAATCCAGTACCCATCTAATACCATATGTAGTTACACAATACTACTGACTATATTCCCTATGCTGTATTCTTCATCATCATGACTGTTTTGTAACTAGCAATTTGTACTTCTTAATCCCCTCCCCTTTTCACTCATTTCCCCAACCTGGCAACCATCAAAATGCTCTCTGTATCTATGAACTTGTTTCTGTTTTGTTTATTCATTTATCCTATTTTCTAGATTTCAGATATAAGTGAAATCATATGGCATTTGTATTTCTCTGTCTGATTTACTCTCTCAGCACAATACCCTCTAGGTTCAATCATGTTGTTACAGCTGGCAAGATTTCATTCTTTTTTATGACTGAGTAATATTCTTTTGTATATATGTACCACCTCTTCTTTATTCATTCCTCCACTAATGGACAACCAAGTTGCCTCCATATCTTAGCTATTGTAAATAATGCTGCAATGAACATATGGATGCACATGTTCCTTCACAGTAGTTTTGGGTTTCTTTGGATAAATACTCAGAATTGGAATTATGGGGTCCTTCTTTGTCTCTTGTTACAGTCTTTGTTTTAAAGTCTATTTCGTCTGGTATAGGTATTGCTACCCCAACTTTTTTTTGATTTGTTTCCATTTTCATGAAGTATCTTTTCCATCCCTTTACTTTCAGTCTGTCTGTGTCTTTTGATCCAAAGTGAGTCTCTTGTGAAGGTTTTGTTTTCTTATCCATTCAGCCACCCGATATCCTTTGGTTGGAGCTTTTAATTCATTTACATTTAAGCTAATTGTTGCTAGATCTGTATTTACTGCCATTTTATTGTTAATATTTTTTAATTTTTTCCCTCATCTTCTTAAAAAAGTCCTTTTAATATTTCTTGTAATACTAGTTTGGTGGTGATGAACTCTTTTAGCTTTTTCTTGTCTGAGAAACTCTTTATCTTTCACTCTAAATGATAGCTTTACTGGGTAGAGTATACTTGGTTGTAGGTCCTTACTTTTCATCACTTTGACTATTTCATGCCAATCTCTTCTGGCCTGCAAAGTTTCTGTTGAGAAATTAGCTGACAGTCTTATAGGAGCTCCTGTGTAGGTAATTAAATGCTTTTCTCTTGCTGTTTTTAAGATTCTCTCTTTGTCTTTAACCTTTGACATTTTAATTATGACATGCATTGGTGTAGGCCTCTTTGTGTTCATACTTTTTGGGACTCTCTGCACTTCCTGGTCTTGTATATATATTTCTTTCACCAGGTTAAAGAAGTGTTCTGTCGTTATTTCTTCAAATAAGCTTCAATTCCTTGTTCCCTTCTCCCTCTGGTACCCCTATAATGTGAACATTGTTAGGTTTGATGTCCCAGGATTCCCTTAAACTATCCTCAGATTTTGGATTGCTTTTTTTGTTGTTGTTCTGATTGGGTGTTTTCTGCTACCTTATCTTCCAAATAACTAATTTGATTCTCAGCCTCATCAAATCTACTCTTGATTCCCTCTAATGTATTCTTTATTTCAGTTATTGCATTCTCTATTTCTGACTGTTTTTTTTTTTAATGTTTCCTATCTCCATTTTTACATTTCTTATCCCTTTGTTGAAGTTCTTCTTGAGATCATTGAGTGTCTTATAACCAGTGTTTTGAAGTTTGCATTTGGTAGCTTGCTTGTCTCCAGTTTGTGTATTCTTTTTTGGAGCTGTGTTCTGTTCTTTCATTTGAGACATATTTGTCTTCTCATTTTGGCTGCTTTCTTATGTTTTTCTATGTATTAGGTAGAGCTGCTATGTCTCCTGGTCTTAGTACAGTGACCTTATGTAGAAAATGTCCTGTGGGGCCCAGTGGTGTAGTCTCTCTGGTCACCTAAGCTACATGCTCCATGTATATCCCTTGTGTGGGTCGTATGTGCCCTCCTATTATAGTTGAGCCTTGGTTGCTCTTTGCACATCAGTAGGTGGGACTGACCCTCAGGTTGATTGATTCTAAGGACTGGCTGTGGCTACAGTGAAGGAGCTGTTGTGCAGGGACTGACCCTATGAAGTAGAATTTGCTTTAGCAGGGTTCTGGTGCCTGCTCATTCTGCCTTTTGGGTATACCCAGGCATCTTACTCAACAGTGTCCCCACAGTGCCCAACACATTGCCTGCCATGTAGTAGGCTGTAGTGGGTACACAATAAATGTGTACTTCTTTATTCAGCAAAGATCTATGGAGCACCTACCATTTGGCCAGGTACTCTGTTTGCTGCTGAGCATTGAAGAGATGTGTTCTTTTGGTTGTCTAGAAAAAACAGACATTAAAAGATACTTGATTGTAGTGGGATGAGTGTGAAGAAGGAATAGTATATCTAAAGTACAATAAGACCTTGCAGGGAGGGACTAATCTGGGACCCTCCCTTAAGAACTGACTTTTAAAAAGAGAATTGAAGATAAATTGAATTACTTTTGCCAAGATTATGAAAAAGTGTTGCAGCCAGAGAAAACTGCCTTCCCAAATGAAAGAGTTTTTTTTCCCTTAGAAAGTCGAAATGTCAGCAGACCCTTACAGAGTGAGGAGGAGGGAAACCTCTGCAGTGGCCCTGGAGATAGACTTGATAAAACCTCACTTGTGTGCTTGATACTTATGGAGGATGGGTGAAAAAGGTGAAGGAATTAAGAAGTACAAATTGCCAGTTATAAAAATAGTCACAGGGGTGTAAAGTAGAGCATAGAGAATATAGTCATTAATATTATAATAAATATGTACGATGTCAGATGGGTACTAGATTTATCGGGTTGATCACTTCTTAAGTTATATACATGTCTAATCACTATGTTGTACAGCTGAAACAATATAATATTGTATGTCAACTGTAATTTTAAAAAATTCTTAAGAAAAAGAACAAATCTATTGAAGGATTTTAGGCAGGAGAAAGAATTGATAAAATTTGAATTTCTTAAAATCTTTCTGGCTGCTCTGGAAAGGTTAGGAGGCTTTTATAATTGTCGAGGAAAATGAAGATGACTAAGTGTTAAATGAATGGATAACCCCAAACAACAATTCATTACCACTTATATTCAAATAGACTCTAATACAAATTTACTTAGTTTGTGCATTCTTTTATATTTCCCTGAGACCATATCCTCTTTAATTTAGATCAAGAAATTTACAGATCTCTTCAAGT
Source organism: Pteropus vampyrus (assembly GCF_000151845.1). Taxonomy (NCBI): domain Eukaryota; kingdom Metazoa; phylum Chordata; class Mammalia; order Chiroptera; family Pteropodidae; genus Pteropus; species Pteropus vampyrus. The sequence goes on from NW_011889352.1 coordinate 1,065,851, forward strand.
TATAGATTATTAACCATTTTTAGGGTAGTTACCTCTGCAAATAGGTCCTATTACCCAGTAATATAATTTTATTGTAGAGGGTTATCAAATTTTAACTCTGGGGAGACCTCTCCATCTGCCCACACATGAGTGGGCCAAACCATCTTCAGTGTATTTTACCTAACTGCCCAATATCAATCCCTGCTATGACATCACATAGATGTTCTACTTAGGAGAAGCCTCAAAGAACTTTACAAGACAAATAAGCAAGTGTGTAGTTCTGGCAGAGGAAGAAAAGCAAAATATGGAAACTGAGGATATTAGAGTAAAGCCAGTTTCTATCTTAATTTGTGTGATTTTTACAGTAACTCTTTCTTTGGCTGCCTTAATCATCTGGAAATCAGTTTGGGTAACTGTTCAGAAAGCAGTACTCTCAGAATCGTAATGCCATTAGGGAGTTTCAATTCTAATAACAGCTGTCTAGTACACTTGGCCCAAGTTAACAGCATTCAAACGATGTAAAACAGATTCCATTAGTCTTACCAAAATAAAAATAACAACAGTATTACACATCTTAAAACTCTGGAATTACTTTTATTCTGTTTTTCTTCTTGTAAAGAATTTGACGTTATTGCTTATATAGCTCCTAAGTAATAAAATTTAGAATGTCTGTTCATAAGGTTATGACTTAAAGGAGAAAACATCTTTCTTTTTTTTTAACCTGAGACATTCTAAAACAGGGAGAAAAGCCATTGTTTAATATATAGTGTTATAGATAACAAAAGAGGTGCTTCAAGCTGAGTGAATCTGAATGTGTAAAAATTTTAAAGACAATAATCAAAATTTTAAATATCTTATCAAAACACTTTTTCTCACCAGAGGGAGAGACTGTAAACATCATCTGAAAATAAATCTCGAACGCTGGAATCTCCTTTCAGAGTGACTTGATGAGATCAATAAACACGAAATTATTCTTTGACTCTGAGTGGTAGCTATTTGGTAAATATATAGAAGTTGAATTTTTTGTTGTTTGTTTTTAAACCCAGGGAAACATTTTATTTTGATGAAGTGACAACCATTATATCTCACTAATATATAAAAGCCAGTTTGTCATGGTCACAATTTATCAATTAAATAAAAGGTTAGTCATGAGAACAGTGTGTCATTGGAATGCTTCAGAATGCTTGGTAACATGAACAGTACGTAGACATTCAGAAAACACTGGTGAGTGATTAATAATAACGATGATGATAATAATATGTATGGAGTGTTTACCATATGGTAGGTACTTTGATACAAACTTTACAGGTATTACATATGTAACTACTAATTCTCACAATGAACCTAGGAAGTAGGTCCTCTTTTTACGGATGGGGAGGCTGGGTCACAAAGAGAATGGGGAACTTGCACAAAATCACAGAGCTAGGAGGTGGTGAAGCTGGGGTTTGAAATCAGACATCTGTCCTTAGAGTCTTACGTATGGGATGATTAAGCTGAGGTTTTAAAGCAGCAGGCCATAGCCCTTTACTTTAGTGAGTCTTTTAAAATAAATAAAATAGAATGGAACAGAAAATATCAGAGTGCATCACAATAAAGGTAAGATTTCATAGGACAACTGTCATTTATGTGTAGACAGATAAACAATCTACTATATAGTATCAGATAAAAAAGTGCATTACAAAACCTAATTGTCACAGATATGAAACTAACAGAATCAGTTTTCCACAAAGGAAAAATATCACAGCTTTCTTATTTTTCCTGCAAAATTAAACCTAAAAATGAACTAGTCCAATTTTTTTAAGCTTAAAAGAGCACACATTTATTATCTCACAGTGGGTAAGGAAACCAGTTATTTATGCATAGACAAGTACACATGGATTGAGTCACAACATAAAATGTATTTTTTACTTTGGGTTGAGGTAAAAAATCTTTGAGCTCACTAACCTGAAATACGGTCGATATATTTTTCTTAATTATCAAAAGCAATGACATTGAATTTATTAGTTATTAAGTTCTCTGTCCCAAATAATTAAATTATAAGAAATTTGAGAAAGGCCATTTAAATTTTATCTATTGTTTAAAAACTTGACCAATTAAAAATTGAAGGAAAAAACCTATAATGAAGATTTAGACAAAAATTTAAGACCACAAAATTAATAATTTGAGATCTCATCATGAAGCATTTATTTTTCAATTAAAATAAAAATTTGAGGTCTACAGCCATGCCACCCTGAACATGCCCAATCTTGACTGATCTTGGAAGCTAAGCAGGGTTAGGCCTAGTTAGTACTTGTATGGGAGATCACCTAGGAATACCAGGTGTTGTAGGCATTAAAAATAAAATTTCGAACATCATATTTTAAACTAATCCCATCTTTGGTGCTTTTTATACTTTTCCATATTTTCAAGCAAGTTTGGACTGATACATTTTTAGGTTTAATTTTGCAGGTAAAGTAAGATAGCTGTGATATTTTCTCTTTTTGGAAAACTGATTCTATTAGTTTTATATCTATGAATCAGGTTTTGTAATGTGCTTTTTCATTTGAAACTGTATGGTAGATTGTTTTCATGTTTTGAAAAATAATCTATGCATCCCAGTTTATCACCAAGAGTTATTCATAATGGAAAAGATAAATTAACCTTTGCAACTTTGTTTCTTATTTGTGTGCCTAATTAATTATGAACTTGTTTGAAAATGTTTTTGATGGGCTACTGAACTTTGAAATTTAAACTTTAGTCATCACTTCTTTGATTGTGGAAATAATTAAGTAAAGGTTAAAGAATGAACCAAAGCTTTCATTATGTAGGCTAAATGTGTCTATTATGTTAACTGTTAAGATTATTGCTGATTTCCAGTAATGGGCTATTGATTAACTATAATGACCTCCTTCACCATCTCTGATATATTTTTTTGTAAATTGGTTTGCCCTGTAACTTTATGAATCATTGTTTAATAATTTTTGAGTTACAAGATTTCCAGAGGGAATCTGAAAAGTATACAGGATTTTTCTCTATGGAAAGCACAGAACATTGTTTCTGACATTTCTGACACTCTAAGTGACAAGATTTCTCCAAACAGATGTAGTATATAATAGCATACAATATACTTTTACATTGCTTTGGACAAGAGATCTCTATGTGATATGATTCTAAGTGGCTGGTTGCGCAGACTTTTCTCTTTGTGCAGATTGTGTAAAATGAGATCCTTTTAAGCATTTGCTTTAAAATAAGAGACTCTTTCTTTCCAAGGAGTAATAGGAAGTTTTATAAATTAATTATATTTGCCTTTTTTGAAGACAAGAGCTGGCCTTTCTGTCCTTTTTCAGGTCTAAGGTGACTACCTTAATAAATATTGCTTTGAATCTTTTGTAAGTCTAAATTACATGAGTTTGATGTTTATTTTTTTTTAAGAGTAAGGGTTTATCAACTCTAACTTGCATATAGCTTTAAAGTTTCATCCATTCACTCATCTATTAATTCAACAAATGTTTATTGAATACCAAATATACAGGTAGGTACCATAGGTAACTTAATAGAATAAAAAGACATACTGCAGAGTTCCTGCTCTTTAGAAGTTTATCACTCAGATTAGAAGGGAAGACATACTGCCAGTGAACCACCAAGTTGCAACAATTCTACTCCCTTAACATTTCTTGAATCTTTCCACATCCTGCCATCTTCAAAGCTGCTACCTTAGTTCAGACCATTACCAGCTCTTCCTTGGTTTTCTCCAACGTATCTCCTTGTCCTCAGTCTTGCTTACTCAAATCTATTCTTCACAATGTTCTCTCTAAAATGCTAATCTAATTACTCTCTTTCCTAATTAGTCTCTTTCTTAAAACTCTTTGATGACCCACTATTGTCCTCAGGATAAAGTCTAAATTGTCAAAGTGGCTGTATCTGGCCTTGCTTCTCTCTCTTTTCCCATCTTTAGCCATTTGCTTTCCTTAGCTATGTTTTTCAGCCATTTTGATTTCCTTTCAGAGTCCCTTATTTACCATGCTTGTCTTCTCTCACATTGTTCATGTCATCAGACGTGTGCTCATTAATTCATTTATTCACTCAAAACATCTTTTATTAAAGATGTCTACATATCTAGCCCTGTACACTACCCTGAAATTTGCCATTGAGTCAAGAGATGGATGTGTAAGCAGTAGTCAGGTCCCAGTATGTTTGTAGGCCCAAGAACTGTGGGAGTCATGAATAAATCCAAGTCCAGGAAATCAGTAAAGGCACTGGAGGGAAGAAGCTGGTGAAAAGCAGTCTGGATGGAGGAAGTAGCATATATAAAAGCCCAGAGCTGAGAGCCTGTTATTCTGGGAAATGGCAATCAGTGTGGTCTGAGTAGACAGTATGCAAGCCTTAGAGCATGAGTGAGACTGGGGAGGCAGGGCCCAGTCACCAAGGGTCTTGTGCAATGTGCTAGGGAGTTGGAGTTTCTCTTCTTGTGAGGTAATGGAGAGCCACTGAAGGATTTTTTTTTAATTTATTTATTTTAATTAGTTTCAAGTATACAGTATATTGGTTAGACATCTATATAGTTCATAAAATGATCCCCTCAATTGCTCCCTCCTTCCCCTGTCCTTCCACCTAGGTAATGTATTAACACTAATTGTATTCCCTATGACGTGCTCCCAATCCCCATGACCATGCATCAGCTACTAATTTGTACTTCTTTAACTTGAAGGATTTTTTAAAAGTGGAAGTGAGAGACAGGGAGCTAGAGAGGAAAAAGCAATGTGGCATGGTCACATTTGTTTTTTAAAATCAATACTCTAGTAGTATTGCTGGAAAAAGTGGCAATTTCTTACAAATTGCTTAAATAACACAGTCCTGAATTGAACAAAAAAATCATCTGAAAAACTTCAGGCCTGCCTTATGAAGCTGAGGCCATTGACTAACATGCTAATGAAGTTTAAATTGCATAAATGCATGCTAGTTTAAATTGCTTATATTTTAATAGTCACAAGAGTATGAGTCTGTGAGGATAGGACTTCTGCTTCACTTGTTCCCTACCATGTCCTAACAACCTAAGACAGCAGCTGTCATGGAGTAGATTACCAATAAATATTTTTGACCAAGCGACTCTCAAATGTCTTCAAATACCTCTTCCAATATTGTTCAATGAAAATAACTCCTTTGTATATTTTTTAAAAAGCTAATAATGCTACTAAATTAACCCCTGCTTGTTAATGATAACATGATCAAATTTATGAAACTGTGTGTTTACTTAGAAGCTATTGTAGATCTAATTACAGGAAAACATACATCCGAAGAAAATATTTTTATCATTTGGTCTTTTCCTATCTAGGAAAGTAAAAGGTTTTTCTTATCGGTATATTCCCAGCCCCAGCACAGTACATGTCACATACTGGGGCTCAAAATATTAGTTAAAAGAATAAATACCTAAATAAATATGGAAAATCCATAACTAGAAATAAAATTCTGTACTTCTATTTGTCTACTCTAATTTTGGGGAAGAAAGGAACACACATAAAATTTGTCATTAAGCCAGAAAGGACCTTAGGGACCTTTTAACAGTTCAATCACTTCACAGATTGTGAAGAACTAGGAGAATCCAGATCTCCTGATTCTAGACATTCTTCATTATCCCATTTTGCAACTCCAATTTTTAAAAAATGTGGCAACATTTATAAAAATATTGTTTGATCTTCTGAAAGTCACTTTTTTTTAGTACCACTTAAATGTACCTCTCTCTACTGCAGAGCCATATATCTCCGATAGGAGCAGAATTTGGAATATAGATGTAGAATTCATAAATGAAGGTGTTTTTGTCCCTCAAGTAAACCCTGTATGTTTTTCTGTATGCCAGTTATTTCCACAGTATAAGTTGTTCAGCTGCAGTCTTCAACAACCAATGAAGTTTATGTTGTGCACAAGACCTTAGGGATTTCATGTTTGCAGGGGCCAATAAAAGCAAATTCTCTCATGCCCTCCTATCAGGAGCCTCATTTTGACATTCTGCCAGATGACTTCTCAGATTTGTATGTAGTTCTACCTCCCTCTCTAGATTTCAAGACAGGCAAAGTTTGTCTTTGAAGCCCATTTACTCTGTCTTCCCTCACTGGTCCTCTTTCTGTCCCTTTAGGTCCCTTTAGTGGTTGTCTTTTCTTCCCTTAGCCACTCTGACCGCCTACGAAATATGCTTGCAGATTTCTCACTCTCACTAACTACAGCTTAAATGCTTGAAACCTCTCTCCCTACCACACACCATTCATTTGTGAGAAAAACTAGAAGGGAGAAATAACACCTGCCTCTATTCCCAGTTCTGCATCTCTAAAGGTAGAGACTATAAGATAATTCTAGGAGAGCCCCGGTGGTCTTAGGGCTGCAGTTCCTTGGGTTATCTCTGGAGCAGCCTCAGTAGAGAGGGAAGGGAAGCCTTACTCCTCCCTTCTTAGTCTCAGGCTATGAATGGGCACTCATATCTCCTGCCTTGAGCATTCAGTCAGAAGGTTCAGGTGGCCCTGCTGAGCTCCTAAACAGGAATAATAGGAGGCTGAGAGCTAAACAGGCTATACTCTATATTCTCAGTGAGCTCTGGGGGATAGGTGGACTCCTGATGGACAAATGATTAGGAGCTGTGTGAACTTCCAACTTCTCCCTTGCTTCTCTGTCATAGGTTTACTTTCTTCGAGGACTGGGTTTTATGTTTTTGTACCTTTCTCTAGCATCGGAACTGATGCTACTATAAGACAAGACTGGACAAATCCTCCTGACACAACTGAGTGACAAATTCTATTGACTTGCCTCCAGTCTTTTCTAGCTATAGCAGGGGAAGCGTGAACTCCTCAGAAAACTAAGGCCCTTTTAGACCACCCTGGTTTTGAAAATGCTATAATAGGCGCAGGGCCTTAGGAGCTCTCCAAAACACTTAACTAATCTATGTGTAGAATGAATTTCTTAGTCTCCCGGACTACTTTCTTTCCAATCAGAAAACTGAAAACTATACACAAAATAGGGTGCTTTGTGTCCTGGTGAGGCAGGAAGAAACGGGAACTGTTTCCACTCTTGTCTTTCATATGATCCCCTTCTTCCTTCCTTCTTTATAGTTTCCTTAGGTTGAGTCTAGTGGTTTGTTATAAAGATGGTACTTTTGCCTGGAAGAGTGAAAATTGCCACCTGGATACTTAGATCTGTGATTTTTTGTTTTCACTGTCTCCTACTTCACTGTCTCTGAAGGTCACCTGGCACTGTTTTCTATTCCTCAGTCTGGCGAGTCTGTGGGCTTGTTTTGACTCAGCCTTCTGGGTAAACATAAGGATCCTGCTAAGCTGGCACTTCCTAGCCTATGACTGCACACCCCTACCACACTGCCCGCCACTGTGGTGGCTAGTAGTCCAGTGTTGTCACTCTGCCTCAGCTTCATGCACACTTGCCCATTTTATTTGCTCACCCTGTGCTCTCCTCTTCCCAAATTCACTGCAAAACCCTTATTAGGGTATCCTATTGTTACCCAGTAAAGAAAGAAGTGTTTGCTTTGTGATGGTGTAAACATAATCTGGAAAAAAAGTCTATGTTACTGTGTTAGTGATGAGTACAGAAATTATATTTAGGTTCTACACAAAACCTCTAGTTGAATTATCAGGCAAACTACTTTCAATGTGTCCTTTGGTATAATATGACTTATATAGGAAAGATTTAAGAAATATTTTCAAATACTTCAGGTTTCATGGACCTCAGAAAAGGTGGAACTTTTTAAAATATTGAAATAGATTAAAATACTTGTACAGAGTATGTTCAATAGGTTGGATCTCTACAGGAAAAGAAAAAAGTGAAATAATTGTCTGAATAAATTGGGAAATAATCATTTGTGTTTGAATTTATGCTGTCATACATTTTCTGTGTTCATGGTGTTATGGCACAACCCAATTTCACTGTATATAAGGAATTTTTCAAATCTTGATTTTTATTTCATTCAACATTCAAAATTTAGAAATTTGGATTTGCTTTGGCTTGTTTCTGGCTGTCTATATATAAAAAAAATCTGGAGAATAGTAGATACCAATAAATGGTAAATTTACCAGGCAATTTTCTTATAAACAACTACTGCAATTTGATTTCCAGCAGATTACTTTATCTAACTAGAAAAAACAGTAAGTGTCCAAGATTCAGAGCCTTGTAAGGAAAGGAAGCCCCTTTGTAACCTCCAAATGTATTATGGAAGTTTGTTTTTTTTTGTTTTTGTCTTTTAGAAAGTGTTGAGTGAGACGAAAATTTTCATTGGGCATCTTCAATTCCACAAGCATCCCCTTGTTATTTTCTCTCCAACTTTCTCAAAGTGTGAAGAGGGAGAAGAGGAATGAATATATGTATGTACAAACAAATTTTTTATACTCCGTGCAATTGACTATAAAAGGAACTTGTAAAGACTGATATTATGACCTCGTGCTTATACATATATATTGTTTTCTACATTTCTTAGATAAAGGATCAGAATTACTGAAATTATGAATATAATGGCCAATATAGTTATGTAAAATTTTTCATGTGAAAAGCAGTTTATATATCATTCATTTGAAAATCTTCAGGTTCTAGTTACATTACAAATAAAAAATTGTACTGGCCAATCATGCTAGACCACCCTTTTAAGAAAATATTCCATGAATTGTGGCAACTTTCAAAATGCCTAAGCAAATGTACTATGTCCTACAATACATTTATTAAAATGTAGTACTGTTATTAAAATAAATCATTTTGCTTTTACAACATTTCTCAGGGTAAAGATAATAGAATGGTTAAATAAATATTAGATAGATAGAGAGAGAGAGAAATAGCTTCTAGAATTTGTACTAACTCTTTTTTGGAATTTTGACCATAGCTCTAAAATACGCTTTAGGAGAATTTTAAAGTTTCTGATTTAGAAAAATTAGAATAAATTTTTTTTTTTAAACGACCCCATGACATCTATAGGTGATATCTATAGTCATCTACATGACATCTACCGTCCTTCCAGGTGATAGTATTTCTCTTTCTTTCTCCCAAAGTTTTGGAATTTACATCAAAATAGAAAAGAGTTAACAGCTAAAAGAGTGTATTCTTTCTAGAAAAATTTACATTTTGTTCATTCATTCATTTTTTTTTTAATCAGGATATATTTGTATACTTTCTACTTTATTTCAAGTACATTAACTTTCTGGGTTCATTTCTTTATCTTAAAATGGCAATAGTAATAGTTCCTACTTCACTGAGTTATTGTGAAAATTAAACAAATAAATATCATAAAGTGCTTAGAAAAGTTCCTGGCACATAGTAAATGCTCAATAAATGTTAGCCGTTATTATACTTGCTATTTTTATTATTATCTTCACATTTTGATCTCTCCGGGTTTATGGTGTATCTGCTGTTTGACCCTAACATTCTCAATAAATGTCTAGAAATCAGCTTGAAATGGTTTAAACATAGTACCACCTGAAGGCAGGGTGAGGTACTGAGAATTTTCTACTAATGTATTTATGATGTTAATCTCATCTCTTCAGAGAGGAATGTCTTCTGCCCTAGAAATTACATTTTAAAACTTTTCCCTGGAGGAAAAAATTGCAAAATTCATAGTACCCCAAAATAACATATTTTTTGTAAGCCCAGTACAAACTTGTACATGCAATGTCCCAAACATTATTTTGGGGGCTTTCTCAGAATGAATTCTTAAGGAATCCCTGTACCTATCCCACTCCAACAGAAACCACAGTGACATAATAATCTAGTGCCTTGTTACTCAAAGTGTGGTCTGTGGACTATCAGCATTACCATTAGCATCTCCTGGGAGTTTGTTAGAAATGAAGAATTTCAGACCCTGCTCCTGGCCTACTGAATCATAATCTGCATTTTAATAGGCTCCCCAGGTGATTCACATATACAATAAAGTTTGGGAAATACAGATCTAGTTGAGGTTCAGCTTTTTTCCTAGTGGGCCAGGATAATTTCAAATATTTTATGAATAGATCAGAGTTTCTCTAACTCTGCACTATTGATATTTTGAGCTGAATAATTCTTTGTTGTGGGGGCCTGTCCTATGCAACGCAAGATGTTTAGCAGCATCCCTGGCTGCTACTCACTAGATGTTAGTTATACCTGTTGTGACAACCAACAATGTCATTGTGTTAGTCATTATTATACTTGTCTTTATTACTACCTTCACCTTCTGATCTACCTGGCTTACAATGTGCTCTGTTTGATTCTGACATTGGCTAACAATGTTGTTTTGTCAGACAATGTTTGATTGCTAAATGTCTCCTTGCGGGCAAAATTGCCCCTTGTTGAGAATCACTGAAATAGACCTGCTAACTTTGCTAGGTTCTTCATTTATGCTAAAGTCAGAGTATGTGATTGAACATTTTTTATTGTTGTTAGAATCTATTTTATCTAGTGTATTATACAAGAATAAGACTTTGAAACATAAATTTGATAAGATATTACCAAACTTGATAATATGTTATTACTCTTGATTGCTTTTAAGTTTTCTGCTAATGGTGATAATACCTGAACCTCTTCTTGTGATCAAACAAGTAGAGTATGAGGCAGATAGAAGGATATAGGGCAAAGTCAGACCTACTAAATGGTGAGAATTAAAGGAAGTAAAATGGGCCTAGTTTGGAGTGGCATCTAGTACCTTTTCTCCTTTTGTTCAGAGTCATAGAGGCACAGAATGTTGCACCTCATAACATCTTTCCATCAACATTAATTTCCAGGACTTCATTTGAATACAAAAGCCAAAAAAGATTAATTCATGAACCTAACAAATTTTTAGTAAGCACAACTAAGAACTTGGCATAAAGCATCTGCCTTTAAGGAATTTATGGGTGATGATAAATTGAGATCCTAATTCCGCCCATTCCCAACAACCTGTTCTTCCTGCAGCACATTTCAGAAAACGGTAACCCCACCCTTCCAATCACTGAGACCAAAATCCATGGAGTCATTCTTGCATCTTCTTTCTCACACATGCCAATCCAATTCTGTAGGAAGTCCTTTTGACTTGACTTTCAAAATATATTCAGAATTTGAATACCTCCATGACTACCACTCTGTCCAAGCCACAATCCCTGGATTAACACAGAATCTCCTAACAGTTCTATTTCTACCCTTGCTCCCTGGGCTAGTCTCATTATAGAATCTAGAGTGATCCCGTTAAACTCTGAAGTCAAGTCAAGTCATCATTTCTCTGTTTAAACACTTGAGTGGCCTCAAACTGCAGAGAAAACAAGCTAAAGCATTTACAAAGTGAGGCCCAACATCAACTGTCCACCTCGTACCTGTCAGCTACGTAATTGCTATGACTTCCTCTTTCTCTGACCACAACTCTGGCTTCCTCGATGGTCTTTAATGCACAATAGTGTGCTAGTAAAGATGTAACAACAGGCTCTTAGGAGAAAAAGTCCTGAATTTTAGCTGACTTCCATAATGTAAGTACTCCCACCATGGCCAATTTTAAGCTACCACTGCAATGTCACAAATTGTGGAGTTGAGAAGAGGTATTCAGTAGCATATCAGTATATAGTATTTCCATCATGCAAACACTACTAATATAAATAATCTCAAGAGCATAGGTAATGAAGTACAACAACATAATTAGGAAGTGATGAATTTTGAGTATTTATTTCCTTCATTTTTAATATAATTTATTTAATTTATTTAATTTAATTTTTTTATAATGGTTGTGTTTGTCAACCAGCCTACAAGATTCCTGAAAATTTAGCAGTTGACTTCCAGGAGTCAGTCAAGCTGGCTCTAGCACATCACTGTAAATAACACACCAAACATGCTCTTGTCTCAGAGCCTTTATTTTTCCATCTGCCTGGAAAACACTTCTCCCAATGCTTGCAAGGGCTTCCTTCTTCATCTCCTTCAGATCTTGACTGTTATCTTCTAGGTGACTTCCTCAGACACCCTTTCTAAAATTGCACCCCCCCCAACTCCCTATTCTAAACCCTGACTCATTTTTAACTTTAGCACTTATCACCATATAAAACACTATTTCTCTGATTTATTTGTTATATACTTCCAGTGTCCTCCATTAGACTCAAGGCTCAATGAAAGCAGGGATTTTGTAGGATTTGCTCCCTTTTGAATGCTCAGTGACCAGCAAATAGTGGGCTCTCAATATAATATATATATATTTTTTACTTCCTTTTCTGATTTTCATTGCTTAATACATAATGGTATGTTTATATGTGAAAGAAATCGCATGTCTTTCTAATCTACAAGTACCAACTTTACCTTCCCTAACTTGTTTTTTTCTTTTTTTACTTCTTATATATGCAGACTCTAAGCCCTAGCTCATTATTTTTAGTTCTGGCTTAGAAACACTTCAGCAATAACAACTCTGTGGCTCCTTGTCCTGCTTGAGAATGATCCTAGTTAAATGATACTTCAGTTCTCACTCCTCCATGAGTAAGAGACCCATTGTTGTATGTTACCTCGGAGAACTGTATAAATTTCTCAGACAATCAAACTATAACTCCCAGACCTCGCAGCCTATGTTCTCTAAAAGGCAGCAACTCACTTTCAGACAATTGCTGATTCTGCTCCTGACCTATTTAAGGTTTCATAGATGCCATACAGATTATTTGCTAAGGTCTTGGACTCATAGGAGTTTAGGTCCACAAATAAGAGTATTCATAATTTTCAATAAACATTCTCAATACTGTAAATTGAAGTTTATGGGAATAAATTTGCAACCTGGACTGTGCTTCTTCAGGTCAATTTTTCATTGAAAAGAGTATCCCGTCTCTCTCACCTCATGCTTCAGCAGTTTTACTGTTGTCCAAGTTATATTGGTCATGTTTTTGAAATCTAAGGTTATGATGTGATGTACTGTTTTACAGAGCATTTTTAAAAGCAAATAGAAAAACAATTTTCTATCAGATAGTCACAAATAAATTTTTCTACCAGTGCCTCCTTTCAGGCTTTACGAAGTCACGCACATTCCCCAGAGATTCAGTGGAGGAAAAAGCCCATGGAATTGTGAATTTGTGTTCAATCCATGAATACACCCAGTAAGTCAGACTCATGGTATGTTCAGTCTAAGTGCCCATTTTTTATGACTGGTGGAAAGAAGTGCAAGTTGAAGGGCACTGCTGCTGTATCTCTGACAGCAAAGTGGTATCAATTTTCTCAAAAAGAGTGAATTAACCAATTCTATTATTAAAATAATAGATTTATTGCATATTCTTTTAAAAAATTACTACAGTATATGGCATTTAATCTTATTATTTGTATATTCTTTGAAGAGCTCACAGTTAGGTAAGATTGCCTTCAGAGCCAAAAGTCCAAATTAAAATGCAAAGATTTCTCATTTGACACTGGTGCAACCTTAATAGCACATGTCCAGAGCTTTGATAGGGAATAAACAGGTAATGTACATATTGTAGTGGGTATGTAAATTGACACAATATTTTTAGGGGACACTTTGGCAGTACCTACCACAATAACAAATATACAAGGCCTCCAACACAGTAATTCCACTTTTAGGTTGTTAACTTAGAGATATAGTCACCAGTGTGCCCAAAGATAAATGTACAGGAGTATTCACTGCAGCATTATTTGTTATAGGGAAACTGGAAATAATCTAATTGTCCTCAGTAAGTGAATGGTTGAATCATTTATGATACTGAGCAGATAAGGAAAACTATGGGGCTGTTAATAAGGATAAGGTGAATTTAAACTTTCTGACCTGTTAAGTAAAAAGCTTTAAACTTTCTGACCTGTTAAGTAAAAAGCAAGTCACTGAACAAATGCATAGTAAAATGTATGTTGAACAAAACACAAAGTAAATATATTTGTAAATAGAAGATATTTCAAATCATAGGTACTACGCCCTTAATGATGATTATCTCTGGAGTGGAAAAGTAAATAAGGGAGCATATGAAGAGGAACTTTCACTTTTTACTGTAGATAACTTTCTCTATTGTTTGAATTGCTAAGTGATCATGTATAACTTTTTAAATTAAAAATTATTAAAAATTAGAAATACATGACAAGTCATAGAAAGAAATTTATGAGTTCTATTTCTCTTATTTCTGATGAATATTATTGTTTTGTGAGACAATATGAATTAGTAGAAAACACAAACATGGGTTCTAATTATTGACTCAACTACTATGGGGTAGTGTGTATCTGTGCATGTGTGATATGCGTGTTTGGGGTGTGGAGCAAAGCTAGATCTGCAAAATAACAACTATCTCACAGGGCTGCTGTGAGAATTCAGTGAAATATTGTACAAAAAGGTCTTTAACAGTCTGCTAGACAGCAGGCAGGCGCTCAATACAGTTTACTTACATTTCCTCATTCTTATCCCATTCCAAGGTTTGAAATTTGTTTGATTCCAACAAATGAAGGTAATGAAAAAAGTATTATACACATGTCAGACCTGTGTTCTGAATCTGTTCCTGAAAATACAGTGATCAAACACAATTATTTGCCCTGTCATTTCCTTTCACACTTCTTAATGTTTATTTTGAATACTCCATTTTAGCTGACTCTAGGCAAAAAAACGATGGGCTAAATATATCTGATTCACTATGGTCACATAGATATGACCTTCTGGGGGTAGATTTAAAAATGAGATTGAAAGAGCCAAAAAAAGGAACGACAGCAAACTGAGACCATTTGAACTTTACAATCCATAAAGTGCTTTATGGATCAAACTCCTCCTTCACATCCATTTGATTCTTACATGGATGAGATAGACATAGATGATATCAACCTCATTGAGTGGGTGAGAAAGAAACTGGGGCCCAAAGAGAGGAAGGGATTGGCCTAAGGTCTGAGGAAAGCCAAGCCTTACATCTAGTTTTTATTCCTATTGTTCTGCCATCTAAAAATTTAGTGACCTGATCAAAGAGCTGAAAATTGGAGGAAAAAACTTTTTAAAAAACAGGACAATTCGTTTTTCTGGTATCAAAATGTAAGAATTCCAAATGGTCAGTGTATATCATACATATATTACGGTTTGATATTATCTAGTTAGGCAATGAAAAAAAACCTTAGGTGTGAAAGTCGTCCAGTATCATTTTGGTAAATTTAAGTATTATTAGTGGATTTTTCTTTATGTTGAGGAAGTTTTCTTAAGTGGTGTTTTGGTGTTAGCCGTTGTCCATTGTGAGGGAAGAGTTACTGAAGAAAATTGTGTAGATTTAATAAACCATTTAACAACCTCTTGGTGGCAGAATGGACCAAGGAAACTTTGGTGGGTTGCTTGCTGTTTCTTAAGCAAAGAACAATCAGTAAAGCAAAGAACAATTGGTAAAGTTAAGGGCACTTGGGGACAAACGAGAAGCTACCACGTGAAAGTCCACGTGCGTGTGACTTTCATAGAAAATATTATTTGGTGATGAAGGGCAGCTATATGAAAAGAAAAACCAAAGGTAGGCACAGATCAAAGGCACCTGGTGGGAGGCAGTTGCGATGTTAAACTATAATTTCTTAGTTTTGAGGAAGGGTTGATTGTTGAAGCAGCCAAATTCCAGCCCGGGGAGACGCCAAGGTAAAATTTGAAGACTTGCCCAACAACTAAGTATCTTTTCCAGGTCGCTGAGATCACGAGGCGCCAAAAGCAAACGCCTCCACACTTCACCTCAACCTCTTTTACGATTATTCTTCCCCACAACTCCCTGCCTCAGGGCTTTAAAATAGATTAGACACGTCTGGGGCCTACACTTGGCCTCGGTGTGTTCTCTTGGTTTGTTTCCATACACCTCCCCACCTCGGATTAAAAAAACTGGGTGAGCCCACCCTTTCCGCAACGTAGCCCCCATTCAAGGGGCAGGTCCTCAATCCGGCGGGCTAAGGCCCCGCAGGTTGGCGGGAGCCGGCGGGGGCGGGCCGACGCGGGTCCCGGGAAGCCTAGAAAAGAAGCCGCGCACCGCGCGCCGCTCTCAAACTCGCGCCACCACCAGCTCACGAGCGGCGCCCCACCCTCTCCGTCACCAAAGGCGCCCAGCCAATGAGCGGGCCGAAAAGGCCGGGCCTGCGGGCTAAGCGCTGAGAGAGGAAGAAGCGGGGAGGGGCGGGGGGCGGACGGGAAGTCGAGGGCGGGCTGCGTTTGATTGACGGCTCACTCGAACCAATTCTTCGCGCGGCTTCTGTGCGCTCTCGCTGCTGGGCTCAGCTCTTCGTCCCACCTCCTCCTCCACCTCCACCCCTCTCCTTGCTCCTCTTCGACCCGCCCCTCTTCCCCTCCCCCACTCTGCGGGCAAATCGCTGCTGGAAAGAGGCGGGGGCCGAAGCGGCGGGCTCGTGTGGAGACTTGAGGCGGGATTGACGGGCGGTCTGGCCAATAAGAGGTAGGCTGATGGCGCGGCTGTGGCTGGAACCGACCAATGGGCGGGCGGGCTGGGGGCGGAGGCCCAGGTTCCAAACGCTCCGCGGCGCCATGGGCTGAAAACTCAACCGAGATGGAATCTCCCAGTCTGAACCGGTTTCAACCGGTTCCGAGTTTGAGGCACTAGGAGGAGGGGGAGAAGCGGCTGCAGCGGCCGCGGCAGGAGCAGCGGGAGCTACAGCATCAGCAAGAGCAACAGTAGCTACAGCCCCGGCGGCGGTGCCTGTTCCAGTCTTTGCTGCTGCAGTCCGTGCAACCACCCAGAGGGGGAGGGGGGAACCACCAGTCGCTGAGGAGCAGGAGAAGGGGGAAAGTTTAGGCGAGCCGGGGTGGGGGGGCCCAGCGCCGGAGCCGCGTGAGAGAGGGAGCCGTATTTGGGTAGGGGGAGTCGGACTGCAACTGGCAGCAGAGCGTCCCCCGACCGTGTGGACTCTACACCCCCTACTCCTGCCGCTCCTGCTGCCGCCTGTGGCTGGAGGGTCCCCCTGGGGCTGAATCTTTGGGACTTGACCCCGTTCCCCTCCCCCTTTCCTCACTCCCCAGCCAGGCGGGAGCATTTACTCCTCAGATTAATTCTCCTTTTTTTGGGGGGGGCGGGTGGGTGTGTGTCGGGGGGAGGTGTCCCTGAAATAGTAAATTTTGTTGAGGTATTTCTGCCCTTATCCTTTTTTTTAATTTCCTTTTTGAAGGTGGGAAAACTGTGAAACCCACCTTGATTTCCTCCCCTCTCCCCTCTCCCCACCTTCCCTCGCCCTAATCCCCCGACAAGGAAGGAAGAAGCAGTTGGTTCAATCTCTGGGTAAGTCGACTGTGTTTTCGGGGCCGGGGGTCGGGCGGCGGCGCGGTCGGGCGGGAGGAGGCCGGCGTGGGGTGCGGCGGCGGTCGCGGGAGGAGAGCCTGGGAGGCGGTGGCGGGCCCACAGCGGAGCCTGCGATTGAATGGAGCCGCTTCTGCCACTGGGGGATGGAGGCGGGGAGGTGGCCGCTGGAGGGGAGCGCTTGCTGGGTCATTCGCGTGTGCGGGTGGCGGTGGAGGAAGACAAGGAGCGTGATAGTGAAGCAGGGCCCCGGGGCGGGGGGTGGAAGGGCTTCCCCAGCCCAAGGGACTGGAGAGAAGTTGGGGTGATTTCAGGAACATCTCTGTAAATTATTAGGAGTGGAAGTTTCCAGAAATATTTAGTGCAGCAGCATTGAAACGTCCGCCTGCATCACGTGGCCGCTCAGTGGAGAGCTTGGGATCGGGAGAGGGAGGGGCTGCCGAGTCCCTGCTCTTCCTGCAAGAAAACTCAAACATCTTTCTGGATTTTAGCAGAGTAGGGTTAGAAGTAGGAAAGGCTAGTTGATTTTTTAGAGCTCTGCAAATGAGGTTCCGTGCCGTAGTTTGTTTTCGGGGGCTTGAGTATGTTGTGATCGAATCATTTACTGCTGGTATTGTACCGTGGATGCCCTGATTCGCCTTCATTCCGATGTCTCTTGAGTTTGGCGTGGGTGGGAGGAAGTGGTGTAGTAGAGGAAACATTAAAGATTTGTCCAGCCAGGACCTCCTCTGATCACGCAGAGGCCATGCTGCCTGGAGAATGGGGCGGTGAACTTCGGGCGCCTGGTGTTTGCCTCCTCAGAGTATGGGCGGGGTGAGTGCGTGCTCCAGTATGCTATAGTTAGAAGTGCCGCAAATCGGTTCGGGTGGGAAGCGAGGAGAGGGCGGGCTTTAGCGAGGTGTGTTTCTACTGAATGAAGCAAGCGATTGCCCACACACCTAAGTAGCAGTCTGTCTCCTTGTAACGACTTTTTTTTCCCCCTAACCTGAATAGTAGTTATCATTAAGCGTTAAGCAACGGTTATGATTTTATTGTTTTTGTATAGGAGCTGACAGTGTGTAGTTTGCTTGCCTATTAAGTTTGAAGTGGCAGTGAAGGTTTTTTGGTAGTCACTTGTAGCTCAGCACGTTCTGGATAATCCCTTGTATATGCTATCCAGTGAGTAGATTTTAGGAGTGAGTACCCAGAGGGAAAAAAGCGTTTGCGTTGTCACCTCTCGCTATGGCTGTTTGCTTTGTGCCTGATTGTATATCTTAAGCGTGCACTGCTATTAGTGGAAAGAATGTTTTGGAAGCTGTTTGATTTGGGGGACTAAATGTGCTTGGCATTGACCAGAAAGCCGCCATTTCTGTACTACGTACAGTTCAAGAATAGGTAGCTCGTTTCGAACATAGCCGCTAGTTATAAGGATGGCAAACTCTTCTGTATTTAGCACAAGCTTCTATTCTAAACCTGATTTTTTGCAAGAATTTAGCTCGAATAACTTTGTGAGGGCAGTGTACTTGAAAATGTAACTTTTTATAGTTTATTTTTTGTTTTGACTAATAAATTATAGGTATAGGGAGTGGGGGGAAAGTTTGTGCAATTTTTAACCAAAAAATCGAAAACTTAATATGTAGATCTTGGTGCTTTGTGGATATTGCTTCTCAGCTCCAACTTTAAAAATTGGCACTTGAAGGGAGGAAATTTACACATTTATTTGGAATATATTTCCTCTTTTATAAGTATTTAGATCAAAGATTTTTTTGTGTATGTCAGGTATTCAGTATTAAAAACACACTTAACTGCTATAAAGGTTTTTGAAGTCTCAAAAGTTTTATTGTTAGTATTGGATCAGAAGATGGGGGTAAGAATTCTTGAATTCTTAATTTCTCGGTTTTTACACTGTGTACCTTAAACTGGTTCATCTTTTTGACTTCTAATTTGTCATAACTGACATTAAATAAAACATTTGGTTTAAAATAGAAATTGCTGCCGTTATTAAGAACATTCTTAAATTGCTATAAAATACCCAAAAAATCCTATCATTCTAGTTTTCCCAAACATAGTATAATCAAATTAGCCTCCTATTTCCCGATCTTGGAAGGCTTTTAAAAAGGAGACTTGGAGATGACCATCCAACTTTGTTGGGTCTAAATACAGTAAATCATCGGTTCTTAACAGGTTTCATGCATGGCTTTCAGAGTGTCCTGAATCTTCTGTAATTGTATACAAAATTATGAGTTTTTTTAAATGTGGCAAGAGCTATCCTGTTGTTTGATTGTGAGGCTTCTTTACTCCAGAAGGGTTAAGGAGTACTGATTTAGCCAGTTAGACTTGAGTGGCACTGACTTTGAAGAAAAAGCAAAGGAAATTTTTTTATACTGGGCAACAAAAATGTGAATGTGTGCCAGCATCTTGGAGTAGGATCCTCTTAAGGAAAACATTGCATAGGAACCAGTCAATTTTAGCCAGTACATTGAGGTGAAAAACTCACTTTTCTGTTGTGATAAAATTTGTTTTTATTTGGAAAATAGTTGGCAAACTTTTACACTTATCTTGCCAATGGATACCTGGAAATTTTTTTTAAAAATCTTGTTTGATGTATTACCATAGCTTTCTTCTAGACTATATATATTCAGGGAATTTGTACACATAATTTTAATCCCCAAATTCATTTGAAGGTTGAAAGGAACAAATACAGATGGTTTAATTGAGTGTAGAAACTTAAGTTTTGTAGAGATTAAGGATACCAGATTTAAGACTTCCTGCTAATCATATGTACATAGCAAAACTTGTATACCACATTTAAATTTTAGCATCTTCCTAACTTTTCAGCATTTAAAAAATTAAGGTAACATTAAATGAGGGGAAGTGAGTTTTTACTGAAATAGAAGATTCTACTTATGAAGGGGGAAGATATGCCCATTTGAACTTCATTTGTACTTAAAATTTTGAGATCGAGACTTTGAACTATATCAGTTTTTAGAGCCATAAATATTTAATAATAGATTCACTTTAAAGAACAGGTTAGGGTAACTTTATATAAATGTTAGTAAAAAGAATAGTTTGATTTTTCTGGGGCCTAGAAAAGTTGGACCCTAATAACTAAGATAGTTATGGAGTAGCTCAGTACCTTCAGCTTATATTTGCTTTTACTATTTCAGTGTTTAGTTAAAGTCTTTAAATTACTCGTGAAAATATTTGTGTGAACATGGTTGAAATAAAGTTAGGAGTAGAAAGTAATTGATGATATGAAACTTCATAAGCACCTTAAATTTTTTTTTCTGTATTTTCAGTAATCTATGCCAGCAATTATGACAATGTTAGCAGACCATGCAGCTCGCCAGCTGCTCGATTTCAGCCAAAAACTGGATATCAACCTTTTAGACAATGTAGTGAATTGCTTATACCATGGAGAAGGAGCCCAGGTAAAGTAGCTGTTTTTTTCAGTACTATAACATCGCACTGTAATGAAGTTGTTGGGTTATGAGTATAATTTTAAATTTTCACCTTTCTAAAAAGTATTCCTTAGTTTATATTGCAATTATTAACTAATGAGAAATAATCTGGAGAAAGAAACTGCATTATATTTTGACCTGGTTAGAGTGGGATATTTCGGAATATTCTTATACTTGTTCTGTTCTTAAGAAACCTTTACCCCATTTAATAAAAGAGCCCGACGTATTGTTTTGTAGGTATTAAAAGTTATATGTACAATATATATGATATATGATATAATATGTATGTAGTTAACATTTGGAGTTAATATGATTCGTCTATCTTTGAAACATTTAAACTACAGAAGTACTTCACAGATATATGTATTAAAAATTAACAATATCTTCACATTATATGAATTTTAGCACTTTTAAAAGTGATATTATTAATGTAGAGAATTATCTTACACATAATCCATGTTTCATTGTTAAGTTTTGGTTTTTTTGGTTTTTATTTTGTTTTAACACCCAATGGAAAGAGATGATACAGGAATGTTTTGTAAATTTTTAAAATGTGAGTTACAAGAAACTGGGAAACCTTGACTCTTTACTCTGTGGAGTTAATCACGTGGAGTGTTAAATGAGTAAAAGTTTCTTTTCTATTGGATGAAAACTTAATAAAGAAATTTTCAAGGAAAAAGGACCATGAAAGTTGTATGAGTGGGAAAAAATTACTCTAGTAATTTTGTAAGCTTGTTAGCCCAGTTTTATACTCCTAGTGGCTGTTGATCAGTGTTCTTGTCTCCAAAAGCATTCTTGAAAGTTACTCCATCTTTATTTATTGCATATATCATGTAGTTGCTTCCTTGTGCTGTGCTTTCAACATGGAGTTTTAAGCTTCATTTCGTTCTAACATGAATGTATGGAAAGCAGCTGCTTTTAGAAGAAAGTATGGAAGTAAGATTGAAATGCATGAAGTAAAGTTGGGTGCATCCTCAGATATATTAGAAGCACAAATCTGTAGCCATTAGGAGAATGGGTATTTGTCTCACATCATTCAATTACTACTGCTGTTTAATCTTTGTCCTCGTTTAACCTGGTTCACAGCATTTATAAGTATTATTTATTTATATATATGTATACACACACACACACACACATATTTTTAGGCGAGGCAACCCTTAGATTGCAAGGACCTCGTCAGTTTACAATCCCTTATTTTTTTTTAATTTTTTAGGCCCACAGCACCTGGTCTTCCTAGGTGGTCTCTCATCCAAGTACTAACCAGGCCCGACTCTGCTTAGCTTCCGAGATCAGACAGTATCGGGCTTGTTCAGAGTGGCATGGCCATAGACTCTAAGTACTATGAACAAATGAAGAGACCAGTGTTCTAAGCTTATGACTGAGAAATTGCAGTAATTTTTAACATGAAAAGTAAATTGTAATGCTACTCTTAGAATGTTTATCAGTATCGAGATTTAATAATTTGTTTAAAATTTTACTTTTTGCCAAAAAGTAGATTTAGAAAAGTATTTATAAATTCTGTCTGTTTATAAAGGCAGAATTAACCTTTCCAAAAGAATGCGATGTCTAGGTGTCCCGTTAGACAAATCAACTGCATAAAGATAATCAGTAAACTGGTATTATAGGTAAGGAAACAGGCTTAGAGCTTAAAGTCAGTTAAGACCCTCTTTTTCTAAAGCGTCATGTCTCTAAATTTCTAGTTCAGTCTGTTTTTCATAATCATCTCTTTGAGAGGGGGTCTTACTTTGAATAAAAAGTAGAAAGCTTAGTGGAAAACGTGCTTTTAGTGTTAGATGTCTTAATTTTATTTCAGTAAGTTTTCTGGTCAGAGTGTCTCATCTAAAAATGTGTCACCAGCCTTGCAAAAAGATTGGTGGATTAGTGATAAGGTTTGTAAAGCACATGTTATGGTGCCCAGTACTTAGAAGGAATTCTGTTGAAAGAGTACTTTTGGAAGTATGAAGATTTAGCATGTGATGTAAACTTATTTTTTAAAAACATGGTTTGTTTTTTTACTGGCCTCATAAAATATATGCAAAAAATGGCAACTAGAAATTATACTAACAAAACTTTTTAAATCAGTTGTAAATAGCCTAACTTTTTAAAAAGGAATATGTAATTTAGGGGACAAAATTATTAGATGGATGGCCTTTTCATCTATAGACAGAACTTTTACCTAGATGGGGAATGTAGTAGGATATTTAGCACTCTAACATTTGGATTGTCTGCTGTTAACAAGCATTTTTCTATTCGTAGCCAAGTAGGCATCCAGGGAAAAAAGATATGGAAGAGTTAGGTGTTTTCTCTAATGTGTTAAGTATCTTGAACTCTTAATCTATTG
Organism: Pteropus vampyrus; assembly: GCF_000151845.1. Taxonomy (NCBI): domain Eukaryota; kingdom Metazoa; phylum Chordata; class Mammalia; order Chiroptera; family Pteropodidae; genus Pteropus; species Pteropus vampyrus. The sequence goes on from NW_011889352.1 coordinate 1,088,773, forward strand.
CTTAGCAACTAGAATACTTTCACCATTCAGTTGGTAACAGGGAGATGCCAGATTTTCTCCCTCTTTAGTTTCCTTTTGTGTCTTTTTTAACCTCTCCTGGAGTTTTAAGTTAATAAAAAAATATTATGTAAGGATAGTGGGATTGGGGCAAAATAAAGACACTGGGATGCAAATGCCAGAAGTAATGTTAGAGAGTAAAATTACGAATACAAAGACAACTGAAAGGAGAGAACATAACGTGACAGATTGAAGTGAATGATGATAATGTGGGAAGTATTCACTTAAGTGTGGAATGCTCATCTCTTGAAAGATCTGAGAGTAGTATCTTGACCAGATAACTTTTACTAGGCATGGATTTTTTTATATACCCTATATCCCCTTGCTAGTTGTTAGTTACTATTTCATGAGCAAGTCTGTTGAGTTAGAAATGAATATCTAATTAGATATTCTCAAGGAGAGAATCAAAACATTGTTAAAATGTGCTTTGGCCCTAGATAACTCACATCACTATTCTTTTTGCCTTTTGTCAGTTATTATATAACTCAGTTATAGCCCCTTAAGCTATTAGTCCCTTAATGAAATGGAATTAAAAATAAAGAAGTGTGTGTGTTTATAAAATTGTATTTTACAACCTTACACTCTAGCTTTAACCCCAGACCCACAGCTGAAACCCAGGCAGCTGATTTTTCTTTTATATTCAGTGATGCTTCTGGTGTTAGGGTACAGAAACACTACCTAACTTAGTGGGTATGTATTTCTCAAATGTTTTCTTTAAAACACTAAGCAGTATATGTTGCTGGTTTAATTAATGGGAAAAATCATGAATGTGATATTATAACTGCTACCTGAGAAAAAGAATTCTTAACATCAAAGCCAAAATAGGAATATGATTTTTTTCCCTATGTTCTGGAATAAAAACCAAGTTAGAGATAGTGGTGTCTGTGTCAGATGGTTGAAAGAAGAATGATTCTCTTCCCTCTTTGATTTTTCTTTATTTATATCCATAGACTAATGTACTTGATCAAGGATTTAATTCTAACGGAAGAGTCATTGACAAATTTTAAAAAACCAAACTTTTGACTTACAACATGATAGAAAAAGATAATTAGGGAGAAACTAGTTGGGCAACAAAACAGCTTTATAAGGGCAAAAAAGATTAAGCTGTCGCTTCTTGAAAAAATAACAGTAAAATTAAGTCTTTGGTAAAATGTGTTCATATCATATGAAAAACTAATGGTTTAAAAAAGCTAGATAAGTAATGTCAAGATGGCCAGCTCTTTAAAACTGCCCATTTTCAGTCATACCTCAGTAAAGCTAAGGGGGATAAAACTCAAATGGAAAGAGCACATTGCAGAAGGGTTTCTATATAGTATACTATTTACATAAAATTTAGTAATTACACAACTATTTATGAAATCTATATGCATGGCTCTGAAAATAAAGACAAGACCAAATTCATAAAAGTGATTATCTCCAAAGAAGGAACAAGAGAAAGAAATGGCACTGGAAAAAGTTATAAAAGATGACTTCCATAAGTTTTAAATCTTAAAAAGAAAAAGACTCAAGTACAACAAAATGCTCACATTAACATTCGTTAATTCTATATGTTGGCTACATAAGTTTAATATTTCTGTGTTTACATTTAAAAAGAAACAATTTTCAAAATAAGCTAGGATTTAATACAGGAAATCAGAGGACATTCCAAGAATGGGGAAAAAGGTATGTTTATAATTTAAGAGACCATTTAAAAAAGGTCTAAGACTCTAAATCTTCTGTATGTATCTATAGGTATTTGAGTCTTATTTATATCGTTTATATTTGTCTTCCCTTGAGATAACGTTTTTTTATAAAGTTTGTTATAGATACTTTGGTGACTCTTACAAAGCAAAGTTTACCTAATCTAAGTAGATGAATTTTTCTCTTGGTTTTGGTTGATTATTAAGTGCTGAGAACTCATGTCAAAGTAGATCTTTGTTAGCATTGGTTGTTTCAGTTCAGTTTTGAGAATACCAAATAAAGCAGATTACCAAAAAAAGTTATTTTGTTTCAAGGAAATATTCCCATTTTTATTCGAAGTATAAGAGTAATAACAGTTTTATTTCTATAAAGACTTTCTGGAGTATTTCTGAATGTTATTAGAATCACTGTCCTGTTAGGATTTGTGTCTTGCTCGATATCATTTTAATGATTCAGAAGAACAAGTGAGCTTAAAATTCTTCTTGTATAACATTTTAGCAAAGAATGGCTCAAGAAGTACTGACACATTTAAAGGAGCATCCTGATGCGTGGACAAGAGTTGACACGATTTTGGAATTTTCACAGAATATGAACACGAAAGTAAGCAAGTGGTGGTTTTAAAATCCATTATTTCTTCCTTTCTTCCAGTCATAAACTTTGAGGAAGGTATCTCATTTTTAGTATTAACATTTGTTATCTCAAATCACTTAATATTGTTAACTTATTTCAAAATTTAGTCTTAAACATAGAATTAATTCTTGCAAATAGTCCTAAAAATTATGAATGAAGTTTTGTAATCAGGACTAGTATGCAAGGTGGCTTTTTTTTTTTGTCTTTTTGTTTGTTTTTGTTTTTGTTTTTTTTTTTGTCTTTTTTTTGGTTTGTTTCTTAGAGTATGTATACAGATCTAAGTAGCATAAATTCTGAATGTTATTCAGATATGAAAAATAACATCAGAGAAATTATTTGGGGCAGGTAATCAATATAATACAGGTTAGGCACCTCCAACACCAAGTTAGTTGTATGGGCAGTGTAAAACCCTACTACTCTGTGGTACCAATGCTTTTAATGGGACAGCACTCAGTTTTTATTTGCAATTGAAAATGTTATAATTTGGGTCCTTTTTTTCTTAAGTTTGAACAGAAGGGTTGATCAAAATGTGTTTTGACTGTTTTAGGCTTGATGATTCACACTTCTCTTTAAACTGCCTTAAAAGTAATAAAATAACATGCATGGCATTCTGTTTAATACACATAAGATTTCCACTTAACTATACATTGTGTTAAAACAGAAAATGGCCATGTTCACATCTGTTTCTTAAATCAGACTGTGTTAATTAACAGTTTAAAAATATTAATTAGTTTTGACATCTTGTAAATTTTAGTGCAAAAATACAGTCCAGAACTTCCTCAAAGTGCTAACCTTAAGTAACATAACAGTGTTTGCCTGTTTGCTTGCCTGGTAAATTTTGCTTTTTATACTGACAGACATTACTAATGTTTAAGTTGATTTATCAACAGTATTTTTAAAAACTCAAATTTGTCTTGTGAAAAATGAGATGATTAGAGGAACAGAAAGAAAGCAACAGGTAAAGAATTCTTCAATTTACATAAATTACCAATGATTTGGTGCTAAATTTATGCACTATGACATTTGGCTTTTATGCAATCATTTTTTTTTCTTTAAAGATGTTAACACTACCTGATATTAATCATAATGTTCCATTATGTTGATTGCTTGTAATAGGAAGAAAAGGGGTGTCTTCCTGTGCAACTGACACAGCTAGGCTTTGACGGCAGGCCTCCACAAGGTCTACCCTTTTGATTCCCTTTAACTGAATTCTGTTCATCAATTGTTTTTGTTTCATGGGCGGTGGGAGGGGAAAGGGGAATTCAATGCATAAAATGAGTATTTCTAAGGGCTCAGTAGAAATTTCTACCATAGGGATCATTTCATGCATTTATTTTTTCATTTAGTCTTTGCTGTTATCTGTCCCTCATCTTCATAACTCAGCAGTGGATTTCTCAAGTCCTGAAATGTAAAGCAGAAATGTAATTATTTAGAATACTGTTTGCATTATTTATGGCTATTTCCAAAGTAGTCATTGATCATTGGCCTTCGCCTTTGGCTGTCACTTCAGATTTTTTAATCAAAATACCCATTTTCAAAGAAACGTGAATTCTTTTCATGTGTAGAGTCTTTACTGTGTAGGAGAGACTGGGTTTTAGGGTATTATGATGGTGATCTATGTATTCCTTTGACCTAACTTGTAAAAGCTTTTATTGGGCTTCTTGCCTTAGCCCCCTTGGCAGAAAGATGAAAATATGAATTGTCCCTTCTGCAAGCATTTGCTACCGTTTTACAGTTGAAAAAAAGACCAGAGGTTAGTAAGTAGGTAATTTAGGTAACAAAGTGTCAAACATGAATAAGTAAATAAATATAAGAGTAAAGGAAGGGGGGATTATCCTTCAATTAAAAAGTATAAGCTGAAAAACATTTTCCAATTACTACTTACTGGTATATTTAATGTGTGCTTGTTTTATAATGTTTTTAGAGTCTTTTTAATTAGTCGAGAATTAGCAAGAGGATGTGTAGTTCAAAGTACATTGTTTTGATTTGCTAAATAAAACTTTTGACAATCTGATTTTATGTGTATGAAATTAAAGTTTTTAAGGTAGTATTTTTTTTTAAGTTAATGTAGAATTTCAGTCCATCAGAAACTTCCATTTTTGCTTTTATTTGCATTTTTCTGAAACCTAGAGCTATAGAGAGGTATAAACAGGATAGAAAACTTCACTATTTACTGCTGATTATGAAACCCTTTAATGACATCAAATTTGTATTTTCAGAATTTGCTTTGGCCTTGTTTTATTTTGGAAGTCTTTTAAAGGAATGTTCTGCAAATGTAGGATTTGAGTTGAAATGGCAAAATTTTCCTGAAAGTATGAAATGTTAAAATGAAAGAAAACAGCAAAAACACTTACTGTTTGAGCACAATGTAGTTTGGGACAGTCTATATTGTGCTTTGGATAAAATGAGCATTCACATGATCCCTTTGGTTGAAATACTAATGCTCCTATTTTATTGTGTGATGACTAACCATTTTAAAGATGAACTCTTATTCTCAGCCAAAACTTGCAATCTGAGGTTATATGTCTGTATACAAGTGAGTTTACCTTTCAGGTATTGTAGCTGATTCTTCCCTAAATCAAACAGTTAAAACACACCACAACATATTTGTCCTTTTTCTTCTTCCTGTCTATCCACACTAATTGGTCATGGTAATAATTTTGAGTTTTAATTCTTATAGCATTATATATATTGTTATAAACATTGTTGATTATTTAGAGTGGGTAGTTAGCAGGAGGGACAAAATGGCTTGAAAGTGGTATCTGTATTTATTAACTTTCTTACTTTTTTAGTTACGACTTTTATACTAGGAAGGAATACCTGAAAGGTAGATACAGATTGCAACATGCATTTGTGTATTATTTTGACTGTGCACAAAAGTTTATCTTTAAATTAGTAGAAATAGCAACTGTAAGGGTGGGGTGAAATTTTAAAATTAAACCCATGGGCTGTCTTGCTGCTCCTTAAGTAACACACCAGTGATGTTTGTAAACACTTTATAGAAAGTATCTGTGACCATACTTTAATGCTTGGCTGAGAGCTTACAACTCCTAGAGGATGGTAGGAAGCTTGAGAGCATCCAAGCTGCTAAATTCTTAGGAGCCTGGTTGTGTTAAAGTACGTGAGCCTTTATGACTATGAGCAGTCATTTATGCTGTGAATTCATATCTGGCTGCTGCTTTTCCTTCTACAGATAAGCCCATTTGGCTGCTAAAGGGCTTTTTATTTGGTTTTTCTTCCTGGTGTGAGCATGTATAAACAGCAGGACATTAAATAGAGTAGTAAACAATAAAATGAGGAAAATGCATGAAAACTCAGTATATGGGTGAATAGATCCTTGTTTAATATATGTAATTAAACTTGGTAGCATAATGTTTTTGAAACTTTAGATGTAAATGTGTGAATGTCTGTCCATTTGTGAATCCTGAAAGTTGCCAGTCTTATAGCAGTATATTCACATGCTTCTATTCTCCAATTTTCAGTATTATGGACTACAAATTTTGGAAAATGTGATAAAAACAAGGTGGAAGATTCTTCCAAGGAACCAGTGTGAAGGTAGGAAAGTGTTTTAAAGAATTGTAAATTCAGAATTTCATTATTCCTGGCATTTTTATTATAGTTGAGTATTTGGGTAGTGGGTGTATTGAATCTAGTAGTTTATTACGCTCTAATGGAGATTACTGATTTCATCATGTGGCAGGGCAGGATGTTTATTAGGTTCTTTTTGGGGAAGAGCAGACCAGACTGGTCAAAATTTTTATAGTAGGTATCGTGAAAAATATCAGCTCAGAGGTAATTGTGAACCATATCTGAAGTGAATGAAATTCAAATATGTGCTCTTGAACATTGTTTTTAAGCTCACCAGACAGTAACTGACAAGTAATAAACATGTAACACATGGAATAATACACCAATTTAAAAGAGCAAAGGAAAAAAACAACAAAATTTAAAAATCACAGTCCCTTTTGAAATTCTGGGTATGCCTTATAAGAGATTGACATCTAAAATGAGGAAAGATCAGAAAATGAAGATGTGGTGATGTGGCAGGGCAGGATGTTTATTAGGTTCTTTACCCTTTGTACTATATTGGTAAATATAGTCATTTTAAAACCTGGGACAAGGTTAGTCCCTTAGAGTTCAGCTACTTACGTCTTTCACATACTACTTTTATTACCTACTTTATGTCACTTGTTTATCTCTGAAAAATATAAATAGGAGTCGGTATACTGCTTTTGGTGGCGTTTTCTTCTATTCATATTTGTTCCCTTTCTTTGACTGACTATTGATCTTTAAAATGTTGTTTTTCACCTGTTTTCTCATGTTATCTTTATGGTGGGATAGTCCTGGATTTACTCAGTCTGATTTAATCTAGACATCTTTCTAGCATATTTAAAGGTGAATGCGACAAGTCTTAATGGCAACATTCGTAATGTACTGTAAACCAAAGATAAAGTACGATAGTGCAGGAGGAAATAGTGCTTTCTATTTCTTTAAATGTTTTATTTGGGGTTGAAACCATTTTAGATCATGTTCTGTGACCTTAGAAACTCATAATAAGTTTGACTGTGACACAGAAATAGATCTTTCATATGTCTTCATTGCTCTTTAGGAAACTTCAGTGCAGTCCTTATTCTTTATACTTCAGTGTGGTTTGAGCCTCAAACTACTTTGGCCTTGGCTTACCATACCAAAAAAAAGATGTTTTCTTTTTTACTTCAGTACCAGCTTACTATAGTGTAATTTAAGTTCCTCTTTTGTTACTAAACACCTAGACCTCTGCTTATTAACACATAAGGATTGTACTAGATGATCTTCTCTGACCTTTTCTAGCTTTAAAATGAAGCAGTTTAAAATTATACTAGTTTATCAAAGTCACGGTTGTATTTGTTACTGACAGAATTAGAGGCTAAAGGTCTCCCTGAGGATTTGACATTTTTAGTTTTCTACATGAATGGGAGTGGTATAGTTTGTTTTTTTTTTATCATAAAGTCATAAGAATTCCCATATATTAACATGTGAGTATCCAATATACAGTATTCCAAGGGGTATAAGACTGTTTCCTTTTTAAGTCTGTCATCTTGTTTGAAAAAAAACTGGAGGGTGATGATTCTGCCTGACTTGAGAATTCTGTTTAATTCATGTGTTCTTATTTGGTGTTGGTGAAATAATTTCTTCGTTTCTCTGCAAACAATAGTTATTTTAAAAACGCCTATTAAAATTGCCTACTCCTTGCATTTCCCTTCAACACTAGTATGAAGATTAGTGGGGCGTGAACTTCTCAAAGTACCTGAAGTTACTTTGTCACCCACATATGGTTGTCATTCCATGAAGTCATTACATGGAGGAGTGTGGTTCAACTTCTAGGGTCTTTCAGAGGCTTATTGTTGGAAGAGCATGCATAATGGCTCCCAGAAAATGTTAGTGAGCCTTAGATTTAGATATGCAGCTCTAACTTTTTATGATGGATTTATTAATCTTGTTTTTAAGGTAATTGACCTCATTTGTAAAACGGAAAATAAATTCAATACTATACTAATTTTATAATTCTTTTTAACATTGTCAATCTTGGGGCCTTCTCCCAATCTTAAGATTTTGTGTTTTAGGAAATATAGTAACATTACCAAATATTAATTTTCCTTCATCCTTAAATAACTTTGGTATTGGAAATGAATCAGTATAACCCCCCAAATACTGTATACATTCTTTTTGTTTATAATTGTCATGTCTTTTAAAGCTGTCATTACCACTTGTTACTGTTTGTCCAACTTCCTTAGTATATATATTTGTTTACCTGGAGCATATATTGCTTTGTACAAAGGACTGTGAAGTACTAAAAATATATATCCTTACATCAAAGTGCTATGCGTAGAAAAATGAAATGTATGTAAAAATAATATGACCATTAAATAGGTATGTATAACGAGTGTTGCATATGCTAAAAGAAGGGACTGATGGTCAGGTTGGGCCCTTTAGAAAAGCTCATTCATACAAATTGCAACGCTTGTTGTATTTTAAAGGAAACAAGGTTGGCTGCATAAACAGCAAGCCAAAATAAGCTGCCTACATTTTTTTTTTTTTCCAGTTTAGCACTTTTATTTGATCTCAGGTTCTTGTCCATAAGCACATGTTAATTTTCACATGTTCTTTTAGAGTAATGAAATTTTTAATTTAGGCCTCTTGTGTAAAGCACTTTGTCAGGAGAACCCCTAACAATTGTGGACTAGGTTAGATGCCTCATGTGAAGTAGACTAGTTTCCAGATGGCATATTTACTATTCACACACAAACACACATACACTAGGACTGTCATTGGTGTTGAATCTCTTATTTTGGCTGCATATCAGCTTTCATTGTCCAGGTACATCCCTCCCTTTTTAAAAATAATTTTTGTACTTGGTTTAGAAAATTTCAAACCATAAAGAAGGATGGAGGAAGATACTAAGATTCCTTTATTGCTCCTTGGTGGGGGGAGGGGAAACTATCTCTGTGAAAGTATCTCTATTTTTAAATTTAAAACAAAAGATCATGTTTTAATCCGTTAGAGCATATCTTTATAGATCATTTCATAAGATAGATATGAATTTGCTGACATTGAAAAAGGAATGGCGAATTAATGAAGTAAATAGTCCAAAGTGGTAAAGTCGTAATTGGACATTTTGGAAGTTTGGTTGCTTAAAGATAGTTGGACAATTAAAGTTTCTGAGTTGTACAGTTCCGTTACAATTTAGGGAGTTGACAGACCAAAACTAATTACCCATGAGGTTTTATATAGTGTTTCCTTTGGAATGAGGCACATGGTAAATTTATTGTATGATACTGCATTAAATTATTTCACCTCTTTGAGTCTTGACTGTCTTGCCAAGGTTATTGGAATATAAGAGATGTAATGTGCTTCTAGGCGATAAGTATAAACAAACACAGAATGTGTGTTGTCAGTTTCTTTTTGCACAAAAATATCTCCATTTCTTTCCATTTCACGAAATAACCATATTCTAGTCTCAAGTTATCTTGAAAAAAAATTTCTGCAATAGTTCCTTAACTGGACTCTTTAATATTCACTTTTGTGTGTACCTTATACTATGGTCACCACAACAGATTTGGCGTATTTTTAAAACAGAACTAATCAGGTCACTCCCGTGCTTAAAATGTCTCATACTGAAGATCACATGTTTAATATGTTTGTTACCTTGAAGCAATGCTGGCTCTTAAATTTTTTCATTTATTTATTTATTTTTAAGTTTTACTGAGGTATATTTGACATACATAATAAACTACATATGTTAAAGGGTACAATTTAATAAGCTTTGACTTAGGCATACGCCTGTGAAATTACCACTATAATCAGAAACTTCATTTTTATGATTACCTTCTCCCTCTCTCACCCCTCAATCTGCTTTCTGTCACTCAGTTTAGCTAAGAGTAGACTGGCTGAATCATATGGTAGCTGTATGTTTAACTGCCCATCCAACTGTTTTGTTTTCCAAAATAGTTGTATTATTTCACGTTCTCATTAGCAGTATATGAATATGCTTCACATCTTCACTGATGCTCAGTATGGTCATTGTTTATAATTCTGAGCATTATAGTCTGTACAATGGCTTCTCATGGGTTTAATTTGCATTTTTTTTAATGACTAATGCTGTTGAGCATTCTTTCACATTGTTGATATTATTACTCCCTAATGAACAGAGATGGTGGTTGTTTCCTTTGTTCATAATTATGAAAAGAAAAATTTAAGTTTTAGGGCTCTTAAGCTTGTGTCTAAAGTAAATTATTAAGAAATTCCTTCTCCTTCTCACCCTGAATGCAATATATGTATTTTCAGTCTCATCTCATATCTGACAGGTGTTGCTACTTGTAAATTTTTGCCAGTTTTACAGCATGATGGGTTAATAAAAGGAAGATCGCTAATATTAATTATATATTTTATATCTTAAAAAACAAGGCAGTTTTCAGAGTGTTCTGGTTCAGTATCATATTTGACAGAAAGTAATTTCCTACCACTTCTGGTTAAGGTAACATTTCGGTCTCTCCAAAGTTTCCCAATTGTATTGGTTTTTCCATAAGAGGTTATTACTTGAGACTTAACAATACCTAATACTTAGCTTGCATGCACATAGCCGTAGGAAATAGAAATCACTTACAGGCAGACTTTATTCAAAGAGGGTGGATTTTAATAAAATTGATATTTTTGTTATGAGGAAATTATTAATTTTTTCATAAAATTGTGATAAAATGTATATAACTCTTTACCATTTTAAATGTATAGTCAGTAACTACGTTCACAATATTGCACGACCATTATCACATCTCCAGAATTTTTTCATCATTCCACATTGAAACTACTCATTAAACATTAGCACTATTATGCACTATCCCCAGTTTCTGTTAACCACTATTCTACTTTCTATCTCTGAATTTGCCTGTTCTGGGTAACACATACATGCATTCATGCCATATTTGTTTCTGTGGTTTATTTCACTTGGCATGTTTCCAGGGTTCATCTGTGTTGTGGCATGCATCAAAATTTCATTCTTTTTAAAGGTCAAATAATAATCCCGTTATATAGACACGCACTACATTTTATCCATTCATTTACAGATGGACATTTGGGCTGTTTTCACCTTTTGACTGTTTAAATGATGCTATAAACTTAAAATTTTAATTTCTACATATCTTTTAGAGTTCAGTATCTGTTTGAGGCCATAACCCCTTTTAAAAATGGTGAATGTTCTTGTAGATCATTCCTCTTAAAAATACTAAACATGTAGGCACTATTTTAGTCTGATTCTAGCCTATGAGATCCCTTAGTTAAGAGCCGCTGCTTTTGGATTGTTTTTAGCTATTTGTCTCTTATTTTGCTGTTGTCACAAGTATGTTACTGAGTGAGGGACAATATTCTGTATCCCTTTGGACAATAAGGGAAAGAGGACAGATATTTTAGAGCACTATATTTTACTCTGATAATTCAGTGTTGGTAGTTTAAATAGACAAATGTTCGTAATAAATGTCTTCTGACACAGGAAAAGAGCCTTTCATTTTTACATGGCTTTGATGGAGGGATATACCAAATTTTCATTAGAGTAAACATTTTAAACTGAAATTAATTGTATACTTTAAATATTGCATAGTGATTGAAACTGAATTGAATTCAATTTGTCATTGTGGTTTTACTTTTGTAATAGTGTGTTAAGATAAGGCTTTCTATTTTTAGTCATATATGAAAATTAGCCACTGACCAAGAATAATCAGAATGTGCAACTATTTTACTCACATATTGTACATATTTGTCTATGAATGCAGTTTTCTCTTAATAGGTAGAATCCTGTATTTGGTTGAAAATTTACTGCTTGGCAATCTAACCTTAGATTAGATAAGATGCTAATGTTCAACTCTTACAGTTTAAATTTTGAAAGCAGGGCTTTTGCTTCCATGGGAATATGTCGCTTGCAATATGTTGTAGTTAGTGTTATTAAATTCTTGTTTTGAAGAGTTTTAATGAATGCTCTTTATGAAAATCAGGTTCAGTAATGCATTTCTTCATTCTATCTTTAAGTAGATCCAGTATTTGAAAGATGTTCCTGGGGGATAAGATTAATATTGCTGTGTAAATAACTTGCAGGATGATATGTAACTTGTAGGTCAGTGTGGGATTTATTAAATCTCACCTTTTTAGCTAAGCTGAAGTTGATATTGTCCACTTAATAAGTTTGTATTGACTCTTTGACATTGCTCTATTTGAAATGAGACTGTCAATGACATTTTTCTTGACATTGAGAAAAGAAAGTTGGATTATAAAAGATAAATGCCATAAACTCTTGGATTTGGAAAATTTTAGCATAAGCTGCCTTCCAGTGACTAGTTAGGCATTTTTATACTAGCATATGTTGTTTTGAAGAAATTACGCATGACTGGATTTCTTCTAAAAAGTAACACTTTTTAATAAATAATTTGAGAGTTTAGTTTTAAAACTTTGGAGGTGAATTTTTTCTTATTGCGAATAGAATGGGGGCCTATGAATATGAAAATAAGAATGCTAAATCATCATATGAATCCTTTGAAAAATGTGATGACATAGTAACTATATAAGAACATAATTGAACTTGTCAAAGACATAAAACTTAGATCTTGTCAGTGGAATGTTCTTGATTATTTTTAAAATACAATCAAAGTATCTTGATTCCCAAGGAAGAGCTTAGAAAGCTGCTGGAATAGTCTCAGCTTCTTCACATATACATAATTGGAAACATAATTTCAGATTAATATTTTTTTTTACTGAATGAAATCTTTAAAGAGGAGTACTATAAGAAATTTGTTTTACATAAATGTCATGTATGCAACTAATGGACAATAATTCATTTGTCACAAAGAATAACACTGGGAATGTACCATTTTCTGTCAAATCTTAGCTGATTTTCTGTCAAATCTTAGCTGATTTTCTGTCACATCTCAAGCAGAGCTTTTTCTGTTGCTTATTTGGCTTTTCTACCTTGATATGCATAAATAACACTTTTCCTTTTTTTTTTTTTTTAAAGATGCAATTCACAATTAAAACACTTTTCTTAATTGAGCAGCTGCTTTTAAAATTTTGGGGGGATAAACCACAGGAAGGAATTTGGGGAAGGAGTTAAGGTACTTGATTAAATAAGCTCTGGTACCTAACAGTGGGAGATTCTAGACACATTAAAAGAGCAGCAGTATTTATCCAAAAGGTGTTGTTATATATAGTTCCAATCTTTTGTGAAGGGATAGAAGTTATGATCTTGGTAGAGTGAACACACTAAATTGAAACTTCGTTGTCTGTGGGACCTTCCAGTTTTTTGATTACTTATTTTTGCTTTTATCTTATTTTCATCTTTTACCCCCCAGCAAATTTTAGAAGCCTCTGAAGAGGGCACAGATAATTAATGACTTAATCAGTAACAGAAGTTGAAGGATCTGTTTGATCCTCTTTTGTATTCCTTGAGGCTGAGAGAAGCCTCCAAATCAAATATTCCAACTAGACAGCAGCAGTAGTGTTAGACATTGTCTATTGCTTAGGACAGGTTTAGAAAAAAGCTACAGAATTTCTTACTAACATTGTATTGTCAGCCATTTAATCAGAATAGGCTGTATTTTTATTTTTGGTTTAAAACTTGTGTTGCCTGGATTAGGTTTCAGAGGGATACTTTTTATATTTTTTAGAATTGCCCTTTATTTTGGGGGCCTCAATGACTAATTTTGTATAAAGAACAGAAAGTTTAGTGGTACCAGAATTATGTTTTGATTAGATCTGATGGAGATTAAGGGCACATGAGATTGTTGTGTGGGTTATCCTAAATGATATAATTTAGTACTAGGTTTAAAATAAATTTGATTCCCCTAATTGTTTGATTTTTAAACATCACCTTATTTAAAAACTAGACCTGATACTATTTTGTGTCCACAAAGCCTCGTAATATTTAGAATAGAAATGTTGCCCAAAAAAGTATAGAATACATTTACACGTTTTAGTTTATCCTAAATACTAACTTATACAACCATAGTAAAATGATCAAAACCCAAAAATTTATATTGGTTCAGTACTATTAACCATGGGCCCTAATTCAGATTTCATAAGTTTTTCTCTCTTATGTTCTCTTTCTATTCTACAAATTATTTAATTTTTCATTAAGTCTCTTAGACAGTTCTTGATTCCTACTTGATATGCCTTTGACAGTTGAGTTCTGGTCAGTTAATTTGTATCATGTATTTCAATTTAGGTTATTTTCTCATGATTAGAATGAATTTCACTTTTTTTTTTTTTTTTAGCAAGATTTACAAGTGATGTTGTCTCCTCAGTTCACCAAACCTGGGGGTCCATATAGCAATATGTTTTAACTGTTCTCTTATTAACCTTTATCAGTTGGTTATGCTGTTGCCTGCTGGTTTTTTATTTACAAAATTATTATTTTTCACTTTGAAAGTGATAAGTATCAAGAACTTGGGGAGATGATTTAAGACTATGCAGATATCCCATTTCTCCTGAAGACTTGTCCATTCATTTTAGTGTTCATTGGTGGGTCTTGCCTATAGAAGTTAGTACTGTCTTTGCCTAATGAACTGACTTTTAGAAATGGAAATGAGATAGTTTTCACTAAATTATGTTTGTATGCACTAGTTAAGAAAATTTTTAAAACTAACAACCATTGTTTTTATATTTCTTAAACCATGAATATTGATACAACTTAACATATTTTTTCATTGATTTCATTATATTTGGCTTTGTTCTAATAAATTTTTTCCACAATTAGGGAAATTTTTCTAATTAGTGTTTTTTTTTTTTTTAAGGTTTTTATTTGGGACATGAAAGGAAATGGCCAGTTTCACCGTATTAAATAAAAACTTTTTTAGTAGCAATAAAGGGGAACCATAGGTAAAACAGCGAATTTAATACTTTAAATTATGAAGGTTACTATATTTTGGTAGTTTTACAATCAAATAAGTATTTTGCTGCCTTCAAGTTGGCTATATTTCCTGTTGATTCTTATAGGTAAATTTCTCAGCAGATCCCTTTTTGATGACAATTTGAGTCCATTGTTCTGATTTGTTAGATGAGGCTTGGAACACATCTGTATTTCCAAAGTTCAGATAGCTCTGAAAATTGGAAATCTTCATAAATCATTTGACGACAAAGTCTGAATTAAATAGATGTGAGAATAGTCTGTGTAGTAGAAAATAATTTGTTCGATTAGGAATCC
This sequence comes from Pteropus vampyrus, assembly GCF_000151845.1. Taxonomy (NCBI): domain Eukaryota; kingdom Metazoa; phylum Chordata; class Mammalia; order Chiroptera; family Pteropodidae; genus Pteropus; species Pteropus vampyrus. The sequence goes on from NW_011889352.1 coordinate 1,103,858, forward strand.
TGCTTCAGACCCTTTGAGTGTGTTAATGTAGGTACACCACGTTACTTTAAAATTTAAGGCGACCTGTGGTAGATCCTCTGTAAATTCTGAATGATGCAAATTAAAATCAAAAGCATGAAGTCTTACTTGTTTAAAGACTGGGTTGTACTATTAAGGGATCCTTAAGTAAAAAACATTACAAACTTTCTTCTTAATTCTTTTTTCCCCCAGTATAGTGGGGTAGAAGTTAAAATTTCATTTCCAAGATTAGCTTAATGTTATTAAATTGGAAAGGGATAACAATATCTTGACCTTGATTTAGAAATATTTTCCATAAACTTAATCATAGTGCTTACAAAGTTAAACATCAGGGTTTTTGCATTTTTAACCCACAAATAAGTGGATGCATGTTTATATTTAAATAAATAACATGTTAGTCCTGTGGTATTTTAAGTTAAAAGTCATGGATTTTGTGTACTTTGACTGGTATAGCATTAAAGAATATCTTAGAAGATAATAATTTATAATTGTTAAGTCTATTTTGTAATGGTTAACAACAAAAAATAACCTAAAAATTTAAATGGGTAGTATATTAAAATGTGTTCCAAAAATGCCAAAATTGGTGATGGGATTGGGGTATATTATCTGACTCTACTCTGCCCTCTTCCTCCCCAGTTTTTTTTGTTCCTGGAGATTTATTAGCATGCTATAAAAGTGTTGACTAATTTTTTTCATAGGAATAAAAAAATATGTTGTTGGCCTCATTATCAAGACGTCATCTGACCCAACTTGTGTAGAGGTAAGAGTTTTTTTAAGAGGATGTAAAATCATTTAAACATTGAATTTTCAACTTTATACTGATACCAAACACCTACAGACACATATCCACAATCATTTTCAATAGATCTGCAGTCATTCTCTTGAGAGATTGCCTGTGCTTATATTCTTTTTACTCCTATTTTAGGCCCTCATTTAATCTAAACTTTTTTCTTTTCTTAGAAGGAAAAGGTGTATATTGGGAAATTGAATATGATTCTTGTTCAGGTAAGCTTTTACTTGATCCACTCTTTTCCTGAGAAGAATTAAATGCTTCAGTTAGGCTGATTACTTGAACAAAATATTTGAACCTACTACTTTGAATAACTAGACTAACATCTTACAGAAGTAGTGATAGTAGCCTTTACAGTAACTATAATATTTAATCTACTATACCATTTGAAATTATTAATTTACTGTGGTAGGAAACATCAAATACGGTAAACCCATCACTTCTGTGCCTCCAGAATGGATTGGACTTGTTTAAAATTTTATTTGCTTGGTACTGTGCATATTTCCTTTTCATGTCATGTATGCCAGTCTTAATTCATAAACCATTGCCTGTTGAATCCAACGTTTTTTAAATCAATCTCTATACTTAGTTGGTTTTTCCAACTTTATATAGTCTAACTTTAGAAATTTTGTATTTACCTATTTTTATATGTCACTAGATTAGATTGGCTTTTATACTAAGACTTTTTGTTGGTAAGCCTGTCTGAATGTGCTGTTACAGAATATCTTGTTGTGAAATCCCTAGTACACCAAGTATACAGTATAGACTTAAAAATCTAATGTAGTCATTAGGCTTTTGGTCAGAAGTGACTGTATCCCAAAGTTTAATGCTTCCTTTCTTCCAAGTTTATATGTCCAAACCCTACCATATTTCAAGAAAATGTCTTTCCCTGTCCATCATCTTTTTATGGTTAGAGTTAGATCTTTGCGTTTTCTAGGATAATTTGCACATAGCTATCTAGCAGATATTGATAAGAATATACATTAAAGCCAGATTAGACCAGTTGGGATAATTGAGAGGAGTCATGGGGGCATTTGAAAGAGAGGACTTTATCTGTTATACTTTGTACCATTGTGTTCTATAAGGGTGGCACATTTCTGTTTTTCTCAAAGGAGAAAATGGAAAGTGGTTGATATTCCTGCTTTTCGAATGATACAGTTTCTTTGAAGTTTATTTGCCATTGACAAAGTGAAATAAAATTAACATGTCTTGTCTTTTTTAGATACTGAAACAAGAATGGCCAAAACACTGGCCAACTTTTATCAGTGACATTGTTGGAGCAAGTAGGACCAGTGAAAGTCTTTGTCAAAATAATATGGTGATTCTTAAACTCTTGAGTGAAGAAGTATTTGATTTCTCTAGTGGACAGATAACCCAAGTGAAAGCTAAGCATTTAAAAGACAGGCAAGTAATTGTTTTGTTTTAGAATTTTAAGTAATTTCTCAAACTTTTTAATGGAATTTTGAGATTCATGATAAAATTTTGAGAAACTGATTATCGATATGTTAAATTACTTTTAATTGTTTCTGAGTATAAATTTAAGTAGTGCTACAGTGGGTCTAAAATTCTCAGTCTGGAGGCTTGAAAAGTACATGTGGTGTCAAAGATTAGATATTATACTTCTGTCGTCACAGCAAAATAACATACATCTCATGTTAAAGGAATATAGGTTAAGAGTTCCAGAAACAACTTTTTGGATCTATTTTATATGGTGACTACTTAATTATAGGTTCCAGGGAAAATGACTTGTATCCAATAGTCAGCTGAATTGTTACTAGTCCTGCATCTTATCAGTTCCCTATTTGTTAACCCTAGAAACATGCCAGACTTTATTTTTTCCACTTAATAATAAAAACTTGTTGAGGTCAATGGAGTACAGTATGTATTACCCTTATGCCTTTAAATGTAGTCAGACTAGCTTCAGACTTTACCATTTTTCCTGTGGTTTGGTGTATAAACACATTTTAGGATTTGGGATCTAACACTACTTATTTTGGAGAGTTTGAGTCATCTATGTTGATTATATAAAGACTAGAGTGTTTTATATTATTACAGTAATGGTGACAAAAATACTAAACCTCTAAGAAATGAAGTTTCTGTATAGCAGTCTTTATAGATGAGTTTTAAAAGTGATATTACATGTAGTTTTAATAACTGTAGCTTTTGATGTTAGTGCTATTTGTTTTTAATGACCAATTGCTGAAATTTTTAATATTTGTTAATATGTAAGTAGTGTTTTTCCTATTTGTTTTCTAAACTGATCACTTTTTTTTTTAGCATGTGCAATGAATTCTCACAAATCTTTCAGCTGTGTCAGTTTGTGATGGTAAGTGTTTTTAATTTCATTTTTTAAAATAAAAATTATAAGAAGATAATTATTTATAGATATGTTTTTGTTGTAGGAAAATTCCCAAAATGCTCCACTTGTACATGCAACTTTGGAAACATTGCTCAGATTTCTTAACTGGATTCCACTGGGATATATTTTTGAGACCAAGTTAATCAGCACATTAATTTATAAGGTATAGTGAATACATTTCAATTTTTTATCTATGCACTGAGTAGCTGCATATACTCTCAATTTGTAATGCTCTTTCATGTGGAAAAATCTTTGACATTCATAGCCATAACCAACCTTGTTTCTGAGATGATGAACCTTCTCAGAAGAACTTTTCCAGTTTCCAAGTAGTTGTTCAAAATAGTGTCAAAATCTTGTTACCCACTTATATCGTGTAATTTCACAAATTCCATGTGAACAAATAACGGATTTGATTTGATTTCAGTTCAATATATGTGTCACAATGAGTTAAATAAAAGAATGTTTCTACAAAATGGAAAATGTGGGGGTTTTTTTCTGATAATTTAAAAGCAGTAGCATATAACACCTATATAAGGTCTAATAATTGTTTATCCAGAGATAACCATCAGTTGGTTGTATTATTTTTCCAGATGTTTTCTTGGCTGTTATAATAAATAAATTATGTACTTAATTGTGGCTCTGTAAAAGCAGGCAATTATAATTTACATTTGGAGCTTTGTAGTTCAGGGCTTGATAAAGCAATATTGTGTTTTAACATGTGAATTTATAATACTGGAGCCATCATTTTATTGATAGACAATTTATAACATTTTTTTCTCTTTCTGATATTAAACTCTTTGTTCCTAATACTAACTTTAAGTAAAGTGTCTCAGGCCGTTTAATTTTATGCTGCTTTTTTTTTTTTTTTTAATTAAAATAGTTCTTGAATGTTCCAATGTTTCGAAATGTCTCTCTGAAGTGCCTCACTGAGATTGCTGGTGTGAGTGTAAGCCAGTATGAAGAACAATTTGTAACACTATTCACACTGACAATGATGCAACTAAAACAGGTAATAAATATGCTTAAAAACTATCTTTTAGTGTCTTAGAAAAAGTTGGGTTGGAGTTGAACCATTTCGGCACAACTTACCATAATAGACCAGTTGTAATGTGATTGTGTGTTTATTATATAAAATTAAGAGTAAACTAGAAATTTTTATGAACATTTAAAAAAAATCCTCGATATAAAATATGGTAATTCATTTCCACAGAATTTAGAAGCTTGGAAATCTGGGATTTAATATCAATCAGCTCTGCTTCTGACCTTATGTCTCGGAACCGAAGCATTGTCCAGTCCTAGTTTGATTAGGTATATATGAAATTACTTAGACGGTTAATCATAATGCTACATGTTGTATATATAATCTGAATTAAATATTTTTACGTTTTTAATAATATCAAGGAGAGAAACATTTGATACAGGGGAAAATTCAAAGGATAGTCTTTGAGGAAATTTTAGTACTTTCAACATTAAAGGGGAAAAGAAACATCAAAAGCTCTAGGACACACAAATACAGAAGCGTGGGTATAACGAGAATTCTAATGAAGAAGAAGCTGTTTAACTTTTTTTTTTTTTCTTTTTAATAGTAAAATGGCAGTGGAATCTTAATGCTAGTTATAGTGTTCTTTGTTATTGGTTTTAAAATGCAGACTAACAGCCCACATTTAAACTTTCAGATGCTTCCTTTAAATACCAATATTCGACTTGCATATTCAAATGGAAAAGATGATGAACAGAACTTTATTCAAAATCTCAGTTTGTTTCTCTGCACGTTTCTTAAGGAACATGGTCAGCTTATAGAAAAAAGACTAAATCTCAGGGAAACACTCATGGAGGTAGGCTTTGTGGAGCGTTTGGCTTTTGAAATTCTTCTGTGCAAAATAATAAGTGTCTTTGCTCTAAAATGTATGTACCTTTCAACATGTATTCTTACCTATTACTGCTCTCCATTATAAATGTATGTTGTCAGTTCCAAATTCTGGTTAAGCAGAGTTTACAGATTTTGTGTTCTATGTAATAACATTAATTTATGATCAAAATTAAACTTCTAAAAGGTATCCATGTCATTTCTAAGATGAAAAGTCTACATCTTAGAAACAACCTTATTTAAAAATTGAGCTGTATAAGTAACATAACAAAACCATCTCTTTTAAAGTATACAATTCACTGTTATCAGCCGTCATCTATCTGTTCTAAAACATTTTCATCACCTACAAGCGATGATGTACCCATTAATACAGTCACTCTCATTTTTCTCCTCCCCATCCCCCTCCCTTTGTCTCTGAAATTACCTATTCTGAGCCATTCATGTAAATGGAATCATAATATCTGGTCTTTTATAATTGGCTTCTTTCATTTACCATGTTTTCAAGGTTCATCTGTGTTACAGCATATACCAGTACTTCGTCCTCTTTTATGGCTGAATGATATTTCATTGTAGGCATATTTTAATTTTGTGTGTTCATCATTTGGTGGACATTTTGATCATTTCCACCTTTTCATTGTTGGTACCAACGATTGCGTAAGGTTTTTGAAGTGTTGTTGTAGGACATGTCAAAAGAAAGCAGAATTTGCTTCTAGAGAATTTCTAGTCTTTTTCTGAATAGTAAATCCTCAGAGTTGTGTAAAATACAACATGGATTTTTATTTCTAATGTAATGAGTGGAAAGCAGTTTGGTTAATAATATCTAAGGATTATTTTAATAGTTTTGCTTTTCATTGTAGGCCCTTCATTATATGTTGTTGGTATCAGAAGTGGAGGAAACAGAAATCTTTAAGATTTGTCTCGAGTACTGGAATCATTTGGCAGCTGAACTCTATAGAGAGAGTCCATTCTCTACATCTGCCTCTCCATTACTATCTGGAAGTCAACATTTTGATGTTCCTCCCAGGAGACAACTGTATTTGCCCGTTTTATCCAAGGTAACAGTAAAGTGGGTGGTTGAATGCTTTTCCTGTTATTGCTGTGATTTTTGAGGACTAAATGCAAGTACTAGCTTTTATTTTTGGCTAATCTTTCCAAATAAATATGCTGCAAAAAGAGTCCAACAACTTCTTCATGCATGTTGAAAACCAGAACATGAAAGAGATCATATACGAGCTATGGTTCGTAAAAGTGTGGTCCTTTTAGAAGCAGTACCACCTATGAGTTTGTTAGAAAAATGCAGATTTAAGAGGCCACCCCATATCAGTCAGTTTCTGGAGAGGATATTGGAAATTTAACAGTTGATTTTTATTCATCATAAAGTTTCAGAATCATTGCTTGTAGAATAACATTTTCATAATGTTTATTCTTTTATATGAGAATAGTATTGTTATGTTGGTGTGAAGTGCGTATATTTTAATTTTTTATTGCTGTGTTTGATGTGGCTTATTTCAAAGATCTAACAGATTTTTCTTTATTGTTGAATAGGTCCGTTTATTGATGGTTAGTCGTATGGCTAAACCAGAGGAAGTATTGGTTGTAGAAAATGATCAGGGAGAAGTTGTAAGAGAATTCATGAAGGATACAGATTCCATAAATTTGTATAAGAATATGAGAGAAACATTAGGTAAGTTAATAAATACTATAATTTTTATTTTATAATTTTTGTTCTGGGGTAGAAATATTTTAGGAAATGTGGTATACTTAGTTTCTAAATCTGTTAATAGCTAAGTTTTGCATTTGAAATATCTGAAACTTTTTTCCTTCGTTTGTAGTTTATCTTACTCATCTGGATTATGTAGATACAGAAAGAATAATGACTGAGAAGCTTCACAATCAAGTGAATGGTACAGAATGGTCATGGAAAAATTTAAATACATTGTGTTGGGCAATTGGCTCCATTAGTGGAGCAATGCATGAAGAGGATGAAAAACGATTTCTTGTTACTGTTATAAAGGTATGCAAGTGATTTGTATGAACTGGAACCATTATATAAGTTTTATTACAAATTACTGAAATTTTTCTTGTATCATAGGATCTATTAGGATTATGTGAACAGAAAAGAGGCAAAGATAATAAAGCTATCATTGCATCAAATATCATGTACATAGTAGGTCAATATCCAAGATTTTTAAGAGCTCACTGGAAATTTTTGAAGACTGTGGTTAACAAGCTGTTTGAATTCATGCATGGTAAATCCTCTCTATTTAATATATTATATTTAGATATTTTTGTTAAACAAAAACAATTTTTCTTCAAACTTTTTTGATAAATGTTTTTATTTTGTTAGAGACCCATGATGGAGTCCAGGACATGGCTTGTGATACTTTCATTAAAATAGCTCAGAAATGCCGCAGGCATTTTGTTCAGGTTCAGGTTGGAGAAGTAATGCCATTTATTGATGAGATTTTGAACAACATTAACACTATAATTTGTGATCTTCAGCCTCAACAGGTATGGTGGGAGCACTTAGCATATTTTTCTTAGAAAGTAGCTACTGTTTTCATCAGAATTCATTAATGGGAATTGAAAGAACACTGCTACTGGATTCAGTTCAAGTATCTCTGTGGTTATGTTTTCATAGTGAGATAGAAATTTAACTAGAAGTTTGTTAGGCTGTTTTCCTATCTGACACTTAAAATTTGTTTAAGTTACAGATGTGAATTGTTTGTGTGGCATTCCTTATCATGGTTCGTAAATATAAAATGTCTTCCTTTTAACATAGGTCCATACATTTTATGAAGCTGTGGGATACATGATTGGTGCACAAACAGACCAAACAGTACAAGAACATTTGATAGAAAAATATATGCTACTCCCTAATCAAGTTTGGGATAGCATAATCCAGCAGGCAACCAAAGTAAGTTAAAGTACTTTTTGTAAAAGTTCTAGTAGATTTTAAGAATTGTGTTATTTACAAAAGTCCAGAATTCAGTACCTCTGACATATTTGCCTGATTTATAAGGATTTTTATCTGTGTTTTTGCACATTAAAAAATACATGGTAAATTTTTATTCTGTTTTGATGATAAATTGTGACTTTCACTCTATTCTTAGTTATAGGCATAGGTAATGAAGACTTATTTTGTGTGTACTATTTGGAATTATAAATGTGATTATAAATTAGGAATAAGGTGGGTAGTGTTTTTTGCTTTAGTGATTATAAGGATAATTCATACGATAATTGGATTTCTTTTTTTGTCCTTCACAGAATGTGGATATACTTAAAGATCCTGAAACAGTCAAGCAGCTTGGTAGCATATTAAAAACAAATGTGAGAGCCTGCAAAGCTGTTGGACACCCCTTTGTAATTCAACTTGGGAGAATTTATTTAGATATGCTTAATGTATACAAGTGCCTCAGTGAAAATATTTCTGCAGCTATCCAAGCTAATGGTAAGTGATTTTGAATTCTCTTGGAATGTTGTATATCAGTTCTACATTCCTTACGGTAGGCATTCAGTATTGCTCACAGATTTAAATCAACTCCCCTCTCATGTTCCAGATAACCCTCGACAATTTTTTAAACAAATTGCATGCCCCCTTTCCTTGTAAAATTAGTCTTAGTTTATTTTCCCAATAAATTCGTCTTAGGATTTTAAAAAATGTCTAGGTTTTTTAACGGTAAATAAAACAGTATCTGAAACACATGTAATTACCAATGTAGAATTTTAATTGTCAAGTTGGATTCCACTTAATTATATTTTTTAGGTGAGATGGTTACAAAGCAGCCATTGATTAGAAGTATGCGAACAGTGAAAAGGGAAACTTTAAAGTTAATATCTGGTTGGGTGAGCCGGTCCAATGATCCACAGATGGTAAGTGAGATGTGCTTTTTGTTTAAGTTGAAACTGCAGTCTCTGAAATATGCTTTATTTCTGTGTGCACTTGGCTAATTTAAAGGTAATTTAGATGTCTACGTTGGTTTATTTTATAGCATTCTATTTATCAGAGTCCTTGAGTACTTTAAAATGTGGTTATATAAACCATCTTCTAAAGAAATTGCTGTTAATTGAAGGTAGTGGTGATATGTAACAAGATAACTGAGAAGCTGTCTTTTTATTTTTATGGCTAGATAAGAGTTGAGATGAATTTTTTGTGTTCATGATTTTCAGAGCAGTTTACAAAGCCGACATTAGTTTGCCTCTTCAGTGAAAGTAAGTGCTTTCTCACTTGAAGATTTGAAAAGTCTTTTACTTGCTTATTCCTCTTAGTCTTAAATCATTTCCAGAAAGGAAATGGTTTTCAGAAACTAAACCAGCTCTATATGCCTCAACTGGGAAAAATGTGAATTATTATTATTACCCTTTTCATGCTCTTGGTCCTTGGAACACTACAAAAAGTTCTGTCCTGTTAACACTGCTGTGTAGTTGACAAGTGTGCTACTGGATGATTTTGAAATTTCAATAGTTCTTATTGATAAGGAAATGTTTTTCAGGAAATTTATTCAGAAAACAATAATGGAATTCTCAAGGTATAGATTTAAATATTGAAAGATTTGAACACGTGTAGTATGAGGTCAGAACTGTATTAAATTTAGAAAGTAAAAGGGATAAATTGAAGGAATTGTGAAGTTCATAATTTACAATAGCTTGGTCAAATCAGGAGCATCAGTGGTGATGATATAACAGAATATCATATTTTACAGCTAAGGTTTATGTTGAGGTTTGGGGCAGTGTGTTCAAAAATATTCAACAACACACCTGATCCAGTTTGTTGGGAAAGAATTATTTCAGTCAGTGTTAAGAGTAGAAATGAGAACCAGTTCTAGTTTGAGACACCAAATGAGTAATTGGGAAAATAATTCCGTGCTTTATCCTTCAAATCTTATTAGACCTTTTTTGTGAAGTAAGACACTATTAACACTAGTAATCTACATTTGATGTATTTATTGTACAGGTCTTAATAGAGAGAACCTATTAAAAGCAAGACATTATACCTTAATATGACGATTGAGAGTTTGGAAACCCGCAGTTTCTTTGGTGCAATTCAGTTTCTTTTAAGCGGTTGTTATTTCTGTTTATTAAAATAAATTGTGAGTGGGTGTCTGCTTTTGATTAGATTTGAGTACCCAGGGTTTTTATAGATACTCATTGAAGAAACTGATAAAATCTTGGTTAGGAAGACTATTTTTCCTTTTAGGTTACTCATCCTGCATATATAATATCCCTAGAATCCTGATCTTGCAACAGTAACTTACAGCAATCACTTGGTTTGGGGCCTCAGTTTCCTTAGTAATTATGGATTTGAAGTACACTATTTCTTGGTCTTTACCAGCCTGCTGTTGATTTCTTGGTTTCTTCTGGTAAAATGTTTTAGTGTACAAAAAACCTAGTCTCAATGCATAAGATTTTCCAGTTTTCAGCAGACAATCAACCTAAATCTTAGAGACAGCAGTGACCTACCTTTTTATAATAGTGACCAAGTGCCTAGATTGAAACTTAAAAGTTTTTTTTTTTTTCTTTCTTTAACAGGTAGCTGAAAATTTTGTTCCTCCTCTGTTGGATGCAGTTCTCATTGATTATCAGAGAAATGTCCCAGCTGCTAGAGAACCAGAAGTGCTTAGTACTATGGCTATCATCGTCAATAAGTTGGGAGGACATATAACAGCTGAAATACCTCAAATATTTGATGCTGTTTTTGAATGCACATTGAATATGATAAATAAGGCATGTGATTTTCATTTCAGTTATAAAATGGAAATTCTGCACATGTCTTTAGAACACTTGAAAGCATAAATGGTATCTGTGAGTGTAGCTTAATTTTTAGGTTCTAGAGTTAAATATTTTGAACTCTAAATCAGGGAACTAGTTTTTTTAATTTACTACAAAAATATCTTAAAAGCAAAAAGTAAGTTTGATAGATTGTAACATTCAAATAGCAGCTTGCATTTATTGAAAACTTGCTGCATTTTAGGCATTAAGAGTTCAGTTGTATTTGTTTAAAAGGTAGGTTTACATTTTTATTTATATAAGTATAGTACATGCTTATAAAAAATAGGGAAGTACATTAACCAAGACAAATGCCAGTGTAAGTATATAAATTTACACAGCTAACAAATTTTAATCTGTATTATGGTTTCAGTCACTAAAGTGGTGGTAATAGCGTCAGTTACTAGAAAATGTGTTCTTTTTGAGCATTTTTGTGCATGAGTTCATTTGTAATGTGACCTTGTGTTCCCTCATTTTGGCAATTTATTTATTTAATAAGTGGTTATTCCATCTTCCATGAGAGGTGAATTACCTTGTCTTTGGGTTTGCCTTTTAGCAGTCTACATCTAATGGGTGCCACTAACAACTGCAAACATTTATACTGAATTGGGGCTTGCTTTTTCTCTCATTTAAAATATAATTAAGGCACTTAAACTTTATTTTGTTCCCACCATTTATTTTTAGGACTTTGAAGAATATCCTGAACACAGAACGAACTTTTTCTTACTACTTCAGGCTGTCAATTCTCACTGTTTCCCAGCATTCCTGGCTATCCCACCTGCACAGTTTAAACTTGTTTTGGATTCTATTATTTGGGCTTTCAAACATACTATGAGGAATGTTGCAGATACAGGTAAATGCATAGAAATAATATTCTTTTATTTTCCTACTAATCAACAAACTGTATAGACACAAATAAATGTATAGTTGTTGAAAAGTTAGGTAAATAACACTTGTCATAGTTTTATTTTGAACGCATCAATTGCATAGATATGTCTTAAGTCCAAAGTCCAAAAACAGTTTTATCATCTGTTTTAGACATAGTTCATAGGCAGGATTGAGTTATAGGAAGATAGGCATAAAATTCAAGATAAGGAGATAGGCATAAAATTCAAGATAGGCATAAAATTCAAAACAAGGATGGGAATCCATGTTTTCACCAGTGTTTTCTCCATATGCTTTTCCTCTGTGGCACTAAGGCTCCACTGAGGATAAAACTAAACATTTTTAGCTGGAGGATTTTTGATTTGTTGTGTTTTTAAATAGTTATTGGTTTATGTAATAGAAATGTCTACTTAGTTGTGCTGTTTTCGGAGTGAAGGTTGAGAGAATAAACCCGTCTTTGAAACAGTGGAAATGTAGTAAGGGTTATCATTTATATTATAGTCTGTAAGCAGGCATTGATTCTAGTGGAACTCCATTGCTGATTCAGGATAATTTAGGCAAAGAGGAAAACAGGGAGACTGAGTTTTGAATCAGTAGTTGAATAGCTGAAATACTATCGTGAATGTTATCAGTCTGTAATTTTTTCATGTTCTCTGTATTTTAGGCTTACAGATACTTTTTACACTCTTACAAAATGTTGCACAAGAAGAAGCTGCAGCTCAGAGCTTTTATCAAACTTATTTTTGTGATATTCTTCAGCATATCTTCTCTGTTGTGACAGACACCTCACATACTGCTGGTAAGAATTTAAATCTATAAAAATGTTAAATGTTCCAGTAGTTATTACATCTTACAGTTAATAATGTTATTTTTATCAACAGGTTTAACAATGCATGCGTCAATACTTGCATATATGTTTAATTTGGTCGAAGAAGGAAAAATAAGTACACCGTTAAATCCTGGGAATCCAGTTAACAACCAAATGTTTATTCAGGAATACGTGGCTAATCTTCTTAAGTCTGCATTCCCTCATCTACAAGAGTAAATATGTATACTTTTTAATAAATGTAAATTTTTCTGCTTAAAAATAGGTGGTGATTAATTATTATGTTCTGATTTATAGCGCTCAAGTAAAGCTCTTTGTGACAGGGCTTTTCAGCTTAAATCAAGATATTCCTGCTTTCAAGGAACACCTTCGGGATTTCCTAGTACAAATAAAGGTATGCATTTTATTTGTAGTTGCAAAAATATTGATTATATGTGATTTAAGTGTTGCATCGTGGAATTGTATTTTTAAATCCTTGGGCTTTAAAAATAATGTACAATCTTACTAGTGAGACTGGTTACAGAATTAAAGATTAAATCAAGGTCAGGAAGAGGATAGGCTTGAAATGTTTTTGTCAACTTTGTTATTAACATAATTCATTTTATATAATTTAAATGCCTCTTGCAGTATTGGGATTGACTCCCATAGGTATTGTTTAAAGAGTGCAGTGAGAGAGAAGAAAGCACATTGGTAGCTCCCTTTGGGATTAATACCTATTTTGTTAGTAAGGAATTCATTTTAGGGGCAACCATGACAATTAGCAAATATCAGCATATTTCTGCTTTTATACAGTGCTCCATCAAACTGGGAAAGAGAGATTTTTCTTACCTCATTTTTTAAAAATTCAAAAGTTTCATAAAACCCGTAAGTGGTAATGAATTATCTCATTCATTACTATTTAAGAATTGGTCACATACGACATTCAGTGTTTTTTTCTCTCCAAAATACAAGTAGTTTTAAATATATTAGCTAAGTGTAAAAAATTGAATTCAAAGTAAAGGGATAATGCAAATTACCTGAAATATAGCTATGGAGACAATGATAATATAGCTAACTTGATCATAAGTCTTGGGAGAAACAGCTTTGATATCTTTGCTTTACCTAGTAGTAGATTATATAGAATATCATACTATGCCTCTTTTGTAACAGCTCTACCCACCCACACATATACACGCTGTTGGTTTTTAATTCAGCCACATAGAATTGTATCAATGTACGATAATTTAAATCCAACCAATTGAGAAAAATTATATCCCTTGTGTAAACATGAATTTGCTTATCTGCACGTTTTCCCCCAAAAGGCTAGTCATTTTTTCAAAATCAAAAACATTATGTTGACCTTTCAACTGTCTGTTTCACAGGAGTTTGCAGGTGAAGATACATCTGATCTGTTTTTGGAAGAAAGAGAAACAGCCCTTCGACAGGCTCAGGAAGAAAAACATAAACTTCAAATGTCTGTCCCTGGCATCCTTAATCCACATGAAATTCCAGAAGAAATGTGTGATTAAAATCAAAAGTCATACTGGTTTTTTTTTTTCCTCTGCAACTCTTATTAGCAGAAGAAAACAGCATCTGGATATTTGTCGACCAAAATGATGCCAATTTGTAAATTAAAATGTCACCTAGTGGCCCTTTTTCTTATGTGTTTTTTGTATAAGAAATTTTCTGTGAAATACCTTCCAACTGTTTAAGCTTTTGTTTTGGTCATCTTTATTTAGTTTGCATGAAGTTGAAAATTAAGGCATTTTTAAAAATTCTACTTCATGCCCATTTTGTGGCTGGGATTGCGGGAAGAGGCGAATTCGATTTGAACATATACTTGTAAATTCTAATGCAAAATTATACAATTTTTCCTGTAAACAATACCAATTTTTAATTAGGGAGCATTTTCTTTCTAGCCTGCATTTCAGCCTAGAAGAAAAGATAATGAGTAAAACAAATTGCATTGTTGAAAGGATTATAGTGCTGCATTGTCTGAAGTTAGCACCTCTTGGACTGAATCGTTTGTCTAGACTACATGTATTACAAGTCTGTATGGCAAGTTTGCAGCAAGATCATGTGCATATCATCCCATTGTAAAGCAACTTCAAAAAATATGGGAACAGTTAGTTATTTTTACACAGTTCTTTTTGTTTTTGTGTGTGTGTGCTGTCGCTTGTCGACAACAGCTTTTTGTTTTCCTCAATGAGGAGTGTTGCTCATTTGTGAGCCTTCATTAACTCGAAGTGAAATGGTTAAAAATATTTATCCTGTTAGAGTAGGCTGCATCTTTTTAACAACTCATTAAAAAACAAAACAAAACTGGCTTTTGAGATGACTTATACTAATTTACATTGTTTACCAAGCTGTAGTGCTTTAAATACACTACTTAAAAGGCAAAATAAACTTGGTTTACATTTATTTTCCCTTTATTGGCTCGAAATTATTACTATATTAATGAAAGTGGTTGTGTTAAGTAACATTTTAAGATGATGTTTGACACTTGTTGACTTACAAATAATAATTGTGAAGTTATTGGGAGTAAAGGCAGTTTGTATAAAATGAATGTTTTCTTTAGATACTTTCTGTTCCCAAGAAACATTTCTTGTTTAACACAATTTACCTTTATTTGTGATTAAAGAGTATCTTGTCTCCTCTGTTTAGGAGCCCAAGTGTTACAAAGATGAGTCTTAGAACCCAGGTACAAGAAGCTACTGCAGATACTATGTTCTTGTAAACTGTAGCCCTTAGGAGTTGTCTTATTTTAATAATCAGAGCAAGGGGGAAAATGTGTATAGAGGGCCTATAAAACATGAAAAGGGGTTTTTAGAACTAAGGCAAGAGAAAAAGGAAATCAGTTTGGGCGAACCTGTTTATTAGTTTATCCTTAGGATAAACTAATGTGCTATCAACTAGATTAAAGCCTAAGCATTTGAAAGTACCCTGAATTCGTGGAGAATAAACAATTTTGTATAATTGCTACACTAAATCATTCTGTGGCAAACCTGCCATCATTTCAGTAGAATACATAGGATAGCAAATGGTAAGAATTTAGAGTATTGGGTATTGGAAGACTGTTTAAGCTTTACCTTTAGAATCTTTGATTCAGTCTTAGTTAATTGATGTTTGCCTAAAAATATGTTTTACAAGGTTTTCTTAGAGTTTATGTCCAGATCATGTGCTCTAATTAGCTATATAAAGTCCATATCGTTAGTTTATAATATCACCATTTACAACAATGGTCATGTATAATTTTCTTATCTTCCTACAGCCACACTGGACTCTTGATATGTTCTGGATGTTCCAAGAAACCAAGCTTTAGCTTGGGAACCAAGATAGTCCACTTTGAATTAGAAATGATTGGCAACTGGGGATTCAACCACTGCCAAAAGTAAATTTATACCTTTAAGTTAATAAGGGTAATTATAGCTGTAAGCAAAAAGCTTCATTTGTTTAAAATGTATAAACTTGATGCATTCAAGGAAAATTTATAAATTGAACCAGAAACATGAGTTTTAAGTTTTTTGTATTTAAAATAGATTTCATCAGCAGTATACTCTAGTCCGTAGTTGAATCCTTTGCGTGAAGATTATTTTGTGGGAGTGTTGAACAAAAAGATTTCACTAAAACTACAGAAAACAATAGTGTTAGCAACAATCTAGGATAGACAGTTTCTTGTTTACTTGAAAGTTAATATGAATCAGCTACAAGGTTATTTGACAGCAAAGCACAC
>NW_011889353.1:0-3126 GCF_000151845.1 Pteropus vampyrus
GCAGCCCATTCGACATACCTGTATATCACTCAGCCAAGCGGACGGTTTCCGAGCAGCGTTTCCTAACAGAAGCTTTCATAGTGGATACGCGTCTTTCCACAGTCTTCGCCTCAGTATTACTCGTCAGAGTGGTCAAACTTCTAAATGAAGTATATGCCATCCCTCCTGAAGACTGGTAAGCAGGTCAGTGTCCGTCTCAGTCCTTTGTGGACGGCTTCATTTTCCACATGGTGTAGGAAAGATTTATGGATCCGAGCGTCTGAAAACACAGATTCCTAACACAACGTCCCCGGATTGATTTCCCTTCAAATGACCCTTCGACCCTACAGGTCTCCCTCTGTGGCGTGCTGATTTCTCTGGCACAGAACGAAGGCTCTATACGAAATCCGATGTGTGCCGCTTCTCCCATCTACAGACAAGGTGCCCCTGTCTTCCTAGCTGTTCGTGATGTCCAGGGGGCATCGGGGGCACTCCGCAAGCTCAAGAGCATGGCATTCACGTCATTTGCAACGGCACTTCGGTGCTGAGAACTGCACAATTCTAAACAGATCTATAGTAATGGCAGACTAGGATAGAGCGACAGTCATATCCAAAACAACGGGACTGATGTCAGACGTAATCCAAAGATGTATCACCCGGTTGACGAGCAAGAATTGCAATTATTTTCGGTACTCTCGGAGTGCTGACTGATTTCCCATAACATAGCAAAGGAGGGGATAAATTGTTGACTGCACTTCTGCAGAAGGAAATCCGGCATTCGAACAGCAGTTTCCTTTGTGTGTGCCGCATACTTTCTACAATTTGTACAGTTTTACGCTCTCTTCATACTGGCAAATGGTGAAACGAGGTCTGAAATCATCATCCCACATCCTCCCTCGGTGCAGTCTCCTGTCATTTCACCATATACGCTCTCTTCCAGGACACAGAAGCGTGAACCCGCTTCGTACGAAATTCTGCAGTGAAACCTCCCAGGTTTCCAGTTTCAGTTGCCCACTTTGCTGCTCGTGGAGGATTCTCGCTTTCATTGAGTATGTCCGATTACCAAGTCGCTTCTCAGAAAAATACAGCAGCCCATTCGACATACCTGTATATCTCTCAGCCAAGCGGACGGTTACCGAGCCGCGTTTCCAACAGCAGCGTTCATAGGGCATGCGCGTCTTTACACAGTCTTTGCCTCAGTATTTCTCGTCAGAGTGGTCAAACTTCTGAATGAAGTATATTTCCTTCCCTCCTGAAGACTGCCAAGCAGGTCAGTGTCCGTCTCAATCCTTTGGAGACGGCTACATTTTCAACATGGTGTAGCAAAATGTATGGACCCGCGCAACTGAGGATACAGATTCCTAACACATTTTCCCCGGAATGATTTCCCTTCAAATGATCCTTCGACACTACAGGTCTCACTCTGTTGCGTGCTGATATCTCTGGCACAGAATGAAGGCTGTATACGAAATCTGTTGTATGCCGCTTGTCCGAACTACCGACAAGGTGCCCCTGTCTTGCTAGCTGTTCGTGCTGTCCAGGGGGCATAGGGGTCAGACCCCAGGCTCAAGAGCATGGCATTCCCGTCAGTTTGCAACGGCACTTCGGTGCTGAGAACTGCACTCTTCCAAACATATCTATAGTAAAAGCAGACTGGGACAGTGCAACAGTCATACAAAAACAACGTGACTAAGGTCAGAGGCAAACCAAAGATGTATCACCCGGTTGACGAGCGAGAATTGCAATTCTTTCGGTACGCTCTGAGTGCTGACTGATTTCCCATAATACAGAAAAGGAGGGGATAAATTGTTGACTGCACTTCTGCGGAAGGAAATCCGGCATTCGAACAGCAGTTTCCTTTGTGTGTGCCGCATACTTTCTACAATTTGTACAGTTTTTCCATTTCTTCGTACTGGGAAATGGTGAACTGCGGTCTGAAAACATCATCCCACATCCTTCCTCGGTGCAGTCTCCTGTCATTTCACCATATACCCTCACTTCCAGGACACAGAAGCCTGAACCCGCTTCGTACGAAATTCTGCAGGGAAACATCCCGGGTTTCCAGGTTCAGTTGCCCACTTTGCTGCTCGTGAAGGATTCTCGCTTTCATTGAGTAGGTCCAATTGCCAAGACGCTTCTCAGATCAATACGGCAGCCCATTCGACATGCCTGTATATCACTCAGCTAAGCGGACGGTTACCGAGCCGCGTTTCCAACAGAAGCTTTCATAGTGCATGCGCGTCTTTCCACAGTCTTTGCCTCAGTATTACTCGTCACAGTGGTCAAACTTCTGAATGCAGTATATTTCCTTCCCTCCTGAAGACTGCCAAGCAGGTCAATGTCCGTCTCAGTCCTTTGTGCACGGCTTCATTTTCCACATGGTGTAGCAAAGATGTAAGGACCCGCGCGTCTGAGGATACAGATTCCTAACACAACGTCCCAGGAAAGATATCCCTTGAAATGACAATTCGACACTACAGGTCTCACTCTGTGGCGTGCTGATTTCTCTGGCACAGCACGTAGGATGTATCCGAAATCTGTATGTACGCCGCTTCTCCCAACTACAGACAACGTGCCCCTGTCTTGCTAGCTTTTCGTACTGTCCAGGGCGCATCGGGGGGAGACCTCAAACTCAAGAGCATGGCATTCCCGTCAGTTTGCAACGGCACTTCGGTGCTGAGAACTGCACACTTCCAAACAGATCTACACTATTGGCAGATTGGGACAGAGCAACAGTAATACAAAAACAACGGAACTGAGGTCAGAGGCAAACCAAAGATGTATCACCCGGTTGACGAGCAAGATTTGCAATTTCTTTCGGTACTCTCTGAGTGCTGACTGATTTCCCATAATATAGCAAAGGAAGGGATAAATTGTTGACTGCACTTCTGCAGAAGGAAATCTGGCATTCGAACAGCACTTTCCTTTGTGCGTGCCGCATACTTTCTACAATTTGTACAGTTTTTCGATCTCCTCGTACTGGCAAATGGTGAACTGAGGTCTGAAAACATCATCCCACATCCTTCCTCGGTGCAGTCTCCTGTCATTTCACCATATACCCTCTAGTCCAGGACACAGAAGCCTGAACCCGCTTCGTACGAAATTCTGCAGTGAAACCTCCCGGGTTTCCAGCTTCAGTTGCCCACT
>NW_011889353.1:3176-7344 GCF_000151845.1 Pteropus vampyrus
GAAACCTCCCGGGTTTCCAGCTTCAGTTGCCCACTCTGCTGCTCGTGGAGGATTCTCGCTTTCATTGAGTAGGTCCAATTACCAAGACGCTTCTCAGAACAATACTGCAGCCCATTCGAAATGCCTGTATATCACTCAGCCAAGCGGACGGTTCCCGAGCCGCGTGTCCAACAGAAGCTTTCATAGCGGATGCGCGTCTTTCCACAGTCTTTGCCTCAGTATTACTCGTCAGAGTGGTCACACTTTTGAATGAAGTATATTTCCATCCCTCCTGAAGACTGCCAAGCAGATAAGTGTCCGTCTCAGTCTTTGGAGACGGCTACATTTTCCACATGGTGTAGCAAAATGTATGGACCCGTGCGTCTAAGGACACAGATTCCTAACACAACGTTACCGGAATGATTTCCCTTCAAATGACCCTTCGACACTACAGGTGTCCCTGTGTGGCGTGCTGATTTCTCTGGCACAGAACGAAGGCCGTATACGAAATCTGTATGTGTGCGGCTTCTCCCATCTACAAACAAGGTGCCCCTGTCTTGCTAGCTTTTTCTGCTGTCCAGGGGGCATCGGGGGCAGACCGGAAGCTCAAGAGCATGGCATTCTCGTCAGTTTGCAACGACACTTCGGTGTTGAGAACTGCACACTTCTAAACAGATCTACAGTAATGGCAGACTGGGACAGAGCAACAGTCATACAAATCAACGGGACTAAGGTCAGACGCAAACCAAGGATGTATCACCCGGTTGACGAGCAAGAATTGCAATTCTTTCGGTACTCTCTGAGTGCTGACTGATTTCCCATAATATAGCAAAGGAAGGGATAAATTGTTGACTGCACTTCTGCAGAAGGAAATCCGGCATTCGAACAGCAGTTTCCTTTGTGCGTGCGGCATACTTTCTACAATTTGTAGTTTTTCGATCTCTTATTACTGGCAAATGTGAACCGAGGTCTGAAAACATCATCCCACATCCTTCCTCGGTGCAGTCTCCTGTCATTTCACCATATACCCTCTCTTCCAGGACACAGAAGCCTGAACCCGCTTCGTACGAAATTCTGCAGTGAAACCTCCCGGGTTTCCAGCTTCAGTTGCCCACTTTGCTGCTCGTGGAGGATTCTCGCTTTCATTGAGTATGTCCAATTACCAAGTCGCTTCTCAGAACAATACTGCAGCCCATTCGACATACCTGTATATCACTCAGCCACGCGGACGGTTACCGAGCAGCGTTTCCTAACAGAAGCCTTCATAGTGGATGCGCGTCTTTCCACAGTCTTTGCCTCAGTATTACTCGTCAGAGTGGTCAAACTTCTAAATGAAGTATATTGCCATCCCTCCTGAATACTGCCAAGCAGGTCAGTGTCCGTCTCAGACCTTTGTGGACGGCTTCATTTTCCACATGGTGTAGCAAAGATGTATGGACCAGCGCGTCTGAGACACAGATTCCTACCACAACATCCCCGGAATGATTTCATTCAAATGACACTTCGACACTACAGGTCTCCCTCTGTGGCGTGCTGATTTGTCTGGCACAGAACGAAGGCTGTATACGAAATCCATATGTGTGCCTCTTCTCCCAACTACCGACAAGGTGCTCCTGTCTTGCTAGCTGTTCGTGCTGTCCAGAGGGCATCGGGGGCAGACCGCAAGCTCCAGAGCATGGCATTCACGTCAGTTTGCAACGGCACTTCGGTGCTGAGAACTGCACACTTCTAAACAGATCTATAGTAATGGCAGACTGGGATAGAGCAACAGTCATACAAAAACAACGCGACTAAGGTCAGACGCAAACCAAAGATGTATCACCCGGTTGACGACCAAGAATTGCAATTTCTTTCGGTACTCTCTGAGTGCTGACTGATTTCCCATAATATAGCAAAGGAGGGGATAAATTGTTGACTGCACTTCTGCGGAAGGAATTCCGGCATTCGAACAGCAGTTTCCTTTGTGTGTGCCGCATACTTTCTACCATTTGTAAAGTTTTTCGATCTCTTCATACTGGCAAATGGTGAACCGAGGTCTGAAAACATCATCCCACATCCTTCCTCGGTGCAGTCTCCTGTCATTTCACCAGATACCCTCTCTTCCAGGACACAGAAGCCTGAACCCGCTTCGTACGAAATTCTGCAGTGAAACCTCCCGGGTTTCCAGGTTCAGTTGCCCACTTTGCTGCTCGTGGAGGATTCTCGCTTTCATTGAGTATGTCCAATTACCAAGTCGCTTCTCAGAACTATACTGCAGCCCATTCGACATGCCTGTATATCACTCAGCCAAGCGGACGTTTACCGAGCAGCGTTTCCTAACAGAAGCTTTCATAGTGCATGCGCTTCTTTCCACAGTCTTTGCCTCAACTTCTGAATGAAGTATATTTCCATACTTCTGAATGAAGTATATTTCCATCCCTCCTGAAGACTGCCAAGCAGGTCAGTGTCCGTCTCAGTCCTTTGTGGACGGCTTCATTTTCCACATGGTGTAGGAAAGATGTATCGACCCGCGCGTCTGAGGATACAGACATCATCCCACATCCTTCGGTGCAGTCTCCTGTCATTTCACTATATACCTTCTCTTCCAGGACACAGAAGTCTGAACCCGCTTCGTACGAAATTCTGCAGTGAAACCTCCCGGGTTTCCAGGTTCAGTTGCCCACTTTGCTGCTCGTGGAGGATTCTCAAATTCATTGAGTAGGTCCAATTACCAAGACGCCTCTCATAACAATACTGCAGCCCATTCGACATACCTGTATATCACTCAGCTACGCGGACGGTTACCGAGCCGGGTTTCCAACAGCAGCTTTCATAGTGGATGCGCGTCTTTCCACAGTCTTTGCCTCAGTATTACTCGGCAGAGTGGTCAAACTTCTGAATGAAGTATATTTCCTTCCCTCCCGAAGACTGCCTAGCAGGTCAGTGTCCGTCTCAGTCCTTTGTGGACGGCTTCATTTTCCACATGGTGTAGCAAAGATGTATGGACCCACTCGTCTGAGGATACAGATTCCTAACACAACGTCCCAGGAATGATTTCCCTTCAAATGACAGTTCGACACTACAGGTCTCACGATGTGGCGTGCTGATTTCTCTGGCAGAGAACGAAGGCTCTAAACGAAATCTCTATGTGTGCCGCTTCTCCCATCTACAGACAAGGTGCCCCTCTCTTGCTAGGTGTTCGTGATGTCCAGGGGGCATCGGGGGAACTCCGCAAGCTCAAGAGCATGGCATTCACGTCAGTTTGCAACGGCACATCGGTGCTGATAACTGCACACTTCCAAACGGATCTACAGTAATGGCAGACTGGGACAGAGCAACAGTCATAAAAAACAACGGGACTAAGGTCAGACGCAAACCAAAGATGTATCACCCGGTTGACGAGAAAGAATTGCAATTTCTTTCGGTACTCTCTGAGTGCTGACTGATTTCCCATAATATAGCAAAAGTGGGGATAAATTGTTGACTGCACTTCTGCAGAAGGAAATCCGGCATTCGAACAGCAGTTTCCTTAGTGTATGCCGCATACTTTGTACAATTTGTACAGTTTTTCGAACTCTTCGTACTGGCAAATGGTGAACTGCGGTATGAAAACATCATCCCACATCCTTCCTAGGTGCAGTCTCCTGTCATTTCACCATATACCCTCTCTTCCAGGACTCAGAAGCCTGAACCCGCTTCGTACGAAATTCTGCAGTGAAACCTCCCGGGTTTCCAGGTTCAGTTGCCCACTTTGCTGCGCGTGGAGGATTTTCGCTTTCATTGAGTATGTCCAATTACCAAGTCGCTTCTCAAAACCATACTGCAGCCCATTCGACATACCTGTATAAAACTAAGCCAAGCGGACCGTTACCGAGCCGCGTTTCCAAACAGAAGATTTCATAGTGGATGCGCGTCTTTCCACAGTCTTTGCCTCAGTATTACTCGTCAGAGTGGTCAAACTTCTGATGAAGTATATTTCCATCCCTCCTGAAGACTGCCAAGCAGGTCGGTGTCCGTCTCAGTCCTTTGCAGACGGCTTGATTTTCCACATGGTGTAGCAGAGATATATGGACCCGCGTGTCAGAGGACACAGATTCCTACCACAACGTCCCCGGAATGATTTCCCTTCAAATGACCCTTCGACACTACAGGTCTCCCTCTGTGGCATGCTGATTTGTCTGGCACAGAACGAAGGCTGTATACGAAATCT